>NC_142938.1:83119168-83161668 GCF_046866305.1 Octopus bimaculoides | reverse complement strand
ACATGACATATTTTAGTTGCACAGAATTGCTAAACACACGAGATGGTCACAGCTGTAACGCTTTTGAATGTCTGTTAGCTCGGACAGGGTTTACCTGGGGTTAATCAACAACGACAGTAACAGTAGCGTCAACATCAGTGCCACCGCCACAATTGATGGCACCACCACCACCACCACCACCACCGACACCAACAGTTGTCTATCTCAGTGCAACAACGTGGTATACTACTGCTGCTGTTGCTGCTGAGCTGGCTTCTTTTGTAATAACAATGATAATGATAATAATAATAATAATAATAATAATGATGATGATGATGATGATATTCATTTAATATTTTGCCTGGGGGGTGGCGGATGAGAAAGAGAAGGAGAAAGAGAGAGAGAGAGAGAGATGTCGAGGAGAAGTTTAAAAACAGCGAAGTGGTGGCTTTTATTGAGCGTGAAAAGCCATGGCAGAAGCAGTCAGTGACAATGATTAAGGTGCGCGAGTGGGTGACTGATGCTGTCATCGATTATATCGATCGCTGACACTTGACTCTGTGTTTTACCGCCTTCTCCTCACGGAAAAGAATGAATGAAACACAAGTTTGCCACCAGCGGAATTTGAACATTAAAACGTGAGATAAAATTCAAATCAACAACAAAACGCACACACCGTGGTGGTGGTGGCGGTGGTTATTGGAGTTTGTATTGGCGATTGGGAAGTGTTGCGTTGATTCTCTTGATAGTAATTTACCGAATCTCTTTATCAGGGGCTTAATTATTCTACCAGCCTCCAATTCAAAGCAATAATTTGTTTGTAATTATTTACCATTTAAGCACAAGGTCCTTTCTGTTATCTCTCGAAAAGATAAATGGTAAATTTGGGTTCAGCGGAATATAAAGATCCAAACGAAATACATAAAAAATATTTTTCCCGACTGCGCAACCGATTTTCACAAATAACTTAATAAAACAAGAAATTATGAAAAAAAAAAAAAAAAAAAGTAATAGCTGAAGTCAAATTAGAGAAAGTAACAAAAACCTCATTAAACACTTGCTTTCTGAGTTTTCTGACCGGTTTTATTTTTTTCTGTCTTTTCTTGCTTCTGCGATTGTCATTGTTTTGTTATTGTTTTTAAACAGATCGAAAACTGACTCTCTTTTCCCTTTCTTTTTCTTTTCTTTTGAAAGTATTGATATGAAAAATCTGTCGAAGAAATATAATCGATGAAAGCTAAATAAATGAAAGAAAGAAGAAAGGAAGGAGAAAGTGAGGGCTTACCGGCACGAGACAGATAATTCCACTTGCGTTGAAGGTACAACTGATGTACCTGGATTGAAAGGTGCGATTCCCGCCGCCATGTTTACACTGTCGCATTACTCAAGTCAACTAAAAACACATCTGGCAGTGAGGCTTGATGTTGTTGTTATTGTGGTTACTGCAGCAGCTATTGCTGCTGATGCTGTTGCTGTTGTTGATGGAAGTTGTTCGTAGTGGTGGCGGCGGCGGCGGCGGCGGTGGTGGTGGTGGTGGTTAGTATTCGAGCTTGTGAAGTTCGTAATGGTGGTGGTAGCAGTAATATTAAAAGTTATTAGTGTTGTTGTTGCTGATAGTGTTAGCGTCGGTGGTTGTAATGCAACAAGTTGCTGTTGGTGTTGTTGGTGTTGTTGGTGATGCTGGGGATGCTGGGGATGCTGCTAGTAGCTGTCAGTAGTGACGATGGTGTTGGTGGGAGAAGACGAAAAGTTGGTGTTGAGGCTGTTGGCGATGGAATGGTGCAGGTCGTTGGTGTAGGGTTACTGGCCGGATGGGTTTAGGCTGTAGTAGTATTCGAACTGATGTTGTGGTTGTTGTTGGTAGTAGTATTGGTGCTGTTTGTAGTTGTGGTGGAAGTGATATTGTTGTTGCTAGCGCTGGTGTTGCGGTAGCAGCAGCAGTAGTAGTAGTAATGGTAGTTTTAAAAGTTGCAGTTAGCAGAATTGTGGTATGAGTAGTATTAAAGACATTTGTTGGTTGCAGTGTTAGTAGCAGTGGTGGTAATGGTGGCTGTGCAAGTAATAGTAGCAGTTGCAGCAGAAATAGTTGTAGTATTGGTTGCAGTAGTAGTAGTAGTAGTAGTAATAGTAGTATTGCTTCAGGTAGGAGTCTCAGAAGTTAGTGTTGTAGCTGTATGTAGAATATGTTGTAGTAGTAGTAGTAGTAGTAGTAGTAGTAGTAGTCTTTTGAAGTTGCAGTTATTAGTGGTTGTGGTGTTCGTAGATGTAAGGATTGTAGCAGTCTTGGCTGTAGTGTTAGTAGTTTGTAAAGTTTATGCTAGTAGTGGTGGGAGTTGATGTCTGCAGTGTTGTAGTGGATGTGGTGCGAGTGGTAGTAGTAGTGGTGGTGGTGGTGGTATTCTTGTAGTTGTTGTGGTGGTGTTAGTTTGGTAGCAATAGTTTTAGAAGGTAGTCTAGTAATACTAGCGTTAGTTGTAGTAATAGTATTATTATTATTATTATTATTATTAGTAGTAGTGCTGGTGGTGGCGGTAGTAGCAGTGGTGGTGGTTGTGGCTATTAGCGTTGATAGTAGTTGAGTCGGTGACAGTAGCAGCGTCAAAAGTTGTTCTTAATGTTGCTGGGGTTGCAGTTGGTAGTCGTGGTGGTGGTGGGGGGAGGATAATCGTGAAGATAACCGAGTTGATGGCGGTGGGAGTTGTTAATGATGGAGAAGGTGGCGCCGGGGGTTTGTCATTGGCGTTGGTATATTGATGATGATGGTGGTGGTGGTGGCCGAGGCGGCGGCGGCGGCGGCGGCGATGGAGACAGAAGATACTGTTGATGGTGGTGGCGAGGGAGGTGAAAGTTGTCAATGTTATTAATGTGGTTTGTCGTTGTTGTTGTTGTTGCTGCTGGAGTTGTTATTTAACCCAAGGCAGCCCCACACAACCACGGCGATACGGTGTTGATGAAGATGATGATGATGGCGGTGATGGGATTTGTTGTCGTTGAACATTGACGTGGTGGTGGTGGTGGTGGTGGGGGGAAACGGTAGTTTTCCTCTATCGTGGTGTTGGTGGAAGGAGGCGGCGCAGCGGAGACTACGACTGAGGTGGAGGGTAGTGTTGATAGCGGCCTCGTGACAGCAGCGGTGGCGGCGTGCACATTATGCTGGCGATGGTTGCGGCGATGGTGTTGAAGGTCTGAGTTGTAGAAGTTGTTGTTACCGACGATGGTGGCGGTGCCGACGTCAAGGACAATCAGCAGTGGCGGCGGTGGCGCGGTGGTGGTGGTGGTGGTCAGTGATGGTAGCAATGACGGTGTCGTCAGCGCGAGTGGTGCCCGTTTGCCACCGTTGGCTGCAAAATGCGACCTTCTGACTTCATAGCGGTTGTTGCAGCAGCAGTACCAGTAGTAGTAGTGGCAGCGACAGCAGCAGTGGCAGCAGCATGTAATTCACAAGTGTCTGCCTATCGTCATCGTCGTCGTCAGCAGAGCATAGTGGTGGTGGTGGTGGTGGTGGTGGTGGTGGTGGAGCTGTCTGTTGCTATGACAGTTGTAAAAGTTGTGTGGCTTTTTCTTTGCTTTGTATTGGTGATGATGATGATGATGATGACGAGGCCGACGATGATGATGATGATGATGAAGAGGAGGAGGAGGAGGAGGATGGAGATGAGGAAGACAACGATTACGACGATAACGCTGTTGCTGCGGCAGGTGGTGGTGGTGGTGGTGGTGATTATCACGATAATGATGATGATGATGATGAGGAGGAGGAGGAGGAGGAGGAGGGAGGGGAGAGGAGATAGAGGAGAATGGCTCGACCCCAGTGTACAACTGGTACTTATCTTATCGACATCGAAAGGATGAAAGTCAAAGTCGACCTCGGCGGCATTTGTGTGATGGTGATAATAATGACGATGATGATGATGATGATGATGATGATGATGATGATGATGAGGAGGAGGAGGAGGAGGAGGAGGAAGGAGAGAGAGAGGGGATGAAAGATGAGGATATAGATTAGGATTATTGCACTGGTGATGATACAATGAGTAATTTAATCCGTTCAATTTTGTTAATGTAACCGAAGTGGCAGTAGTTGTTGATGTTGTTGTTGATGGTGGTGGTGGTGGTGGTGGTGGTGGTAGCGGTGGTGTCGAAGAGCGGCGATTGTGATGACTCTCTGTTCATTACGGATTACTTGCCCCTCTTCTCCACCACTGTTCGAAGCAGTCTGCACGTGACCACCCGACCTGCAAGAAAGAACAGTTAAGTATCCCTTAAAATCGAACTCGCTTGTTTTAAAAAAGGACGCGCTTAACATCGTAGCTGTGAGTTTCCTGTACATAAGAAGGCCGAGAGGGGGACAGGTGGAATCCCTTTGATTATGGAGGCTGAATTATATTTTCTGTTATAGGCACAAGGCTCAACTGGTGCTGACCCCGAAAACATAAAAGACAAAGTCGAACTTGGCAGAATTTGAACTCGGAACGTTAAATGCTGCTCATCAATTTGTCTGATGTGTTAACGATTCAGACAGCTCGCTACCAAGGGGCTAAACAACAACGTGTCACCTTTCTGTATTTGATTTTTTTATATTATCCAAGTTATGTAACAACATCGTGTTATTAATTGTCATAAAACACAAGTATAGCAATTGTGCGATACCTTCATAATATTTATGATGCATTTGTGCGTGCGTGTGTGTGTGTGTGAGTGTGTGTTCATTATATGTCATAGAAACTGTATTAAATTAAAATATCCATCTCGGTAACATATTTATTCTAATACATATTTGAAATGGAATTTACTGTGGTTTTTGTTCAGAGATATTCTTTATGGACATGTTTTGGACAATGTCTGTCGGAAGGAGACAAAAATCTTTCCAGCAGCTGCTAACGAGAACGCCGTATGCATTTCGGTCTAGTTGAGCCTCATCAAGGGTATGTCGTCACAGCCAATGACTAGATTTGCAACTGCAGGAACAACTTTTGTCTTCCTCGTCCATAAAAGATCGTATGTCATGACGAACTTCGTTGAGAATTGCCTTTCAACGATGTATCTACATCGAGCATTTAAATAATATTATATAGATTTTCGACAGATACGTACATATAATCGTTTCTAAAATAATCGCAATGTTCTGACCTCCTACTCTGAGTTGGGAAAGTAGCACTCGTAACAAGAGTGGAAGAATCTTCGAGGCAGAGGTAAAATTTGAATTGTTGCTCCCGAACGAAACTCCACCAAACACCGCACGAAGCCACGTGATGGTATTTAGATCAAACTTACTTCCGAGTCAGGGCACCACGTACAGAAGTCGTTGGATTTCGGACTACAACTTTAGATGATTTTGATATTGTTTTTATGGATGAGTTTCTGGAAGATGTGTTTTGATAGAATAACCATATCTTTGACGAGTTTCTACGTAATTTTCTTCAACCATTTGTCACTTACACGGTTTTGATTCATTCAGTGTTCAGTCAAAAACACGTTGATACCAGATGGCCATCTCTATACTCGCAGTTCAGAACTCATCGACTGCTTGTTCATTTGATGTGGACTAGGATTTATAAAAACAGAACCATTATATTATAGCGACGTTTGGATTCACTGACGAAACATGCATGATTTTAGAAAACGAACGTTATGCACTTTAGTCAAAAACTATTATAAAACCATCACACACATACACACACCTACTTAAAGTCTGTGTTGAGCTCAAACGCCCATTAGGCCATACGTACCCAGCTTTCCACGAGGGTTAAATTCCTATTGAAGAGGACACCAAAAAGTTGGAGATTCGATTCGAAACCTCCCAACCATTGCTTTCAGCTTCCAGATTGGACTGAAAAAACGAGAAATAAGATGCACTGGCCGAGGTCACCAGTGGCCGAAACATCTGTGAATCAGACCTACGACCAAACAACCAAGTCACGAATCTTCACACACAGATACAAGCACACACACAAACATTCACACACACAAACATATTACGCACAAACACACACACACACACACAAACATATTACGCACAAACACACACACACACACACACACAGAGGCACGCACATTATCTGTACCACCAAGATGCCGGGTTAATAATCACTGGCCATGTTGATGGCTATCATCTTTACAAACTTAGAAAAGATTTGATAAGAACTTTCCAGACTGGCACAGATATTGTAAACTTCCAAAGCATTTAATTTAACGATTACCATTGAGACTTAGCAGAAACAGTATAAACTTTGCAGACGTCATTTCAGAAATCGAGGCAGACATTTTTCACCTTTATCGAAAATCTAATGAAACAATGCATTACGTTAATATACCTTCTACTCCGATTCCACATTTATGAAAAATTTAGTCTGTAACATTAGCAAACAAATATACAATTCTTCTGACCAACAAATTGGTGCATTATCATAATGATGTCTTAAAAGTGAGCGTAGTCAAAGAAAGAAAAATGAAAATATATTCACTCCATAATATAACACAACAAAAAGAATACACACGCGCGCACATAACACACATGTACACACACACATGTACACACACACATGTACACACACACATGTACACACACACACGTACACACACACATATGCAATACAACTGATTAATTTACCTTTTCTCATTGTCGCTTTTGGCACATTTGTCCAACCCATTTTCATTCCGATGTCCTTGTGGAAACTATGGACAAATTTTAGGAGGTTTCTCTGTTCCGTGGTATCCCGTGAGACAAAAGATCACGAAGGCTAGAAATTGTTTTGTGCTGTTCGTGTTGTGTCAGAGCTGTGTGTGTTATGTTTTTCTTTGTGTCAATTGATGATGACGCTGAGCGTGTTGGTTGCGCTGTATTGTATTAATATGTAACATCTGTGTTGAGTGTAAGTTGAGTGTAACATCTGTGTTGAGTGTAAGTTGAGTGTAACATCTGTGTTGAGTGTAAGTTGAGTGTAACATCTGTGTTGAGTGTAAGTTGAGTAGGTGTTATAAGGTAGGGGATTGTTTGTTTAATGGTAGTTTATTCAATATTTATAGTGTACAGTATGTGTGCTGTGGGTTCGGAACATATGTGCTCGGTTCAGAGTGTTCTGTTTGAGCTGTGCTGCCTCGCATAGTTGAACTATCTTTTAGACTGTTACTCTGTGAGTCTATGGATATTTTGATGCTTCTTAATTTTATTTGTATCAAACTTGGTGACCTAATTATTTTTGGGACTGTTTTGATTGCCGTAGTTATGGTAGTGGTAGTCGTCTTCATTTTCATCAATATCACCAATTGAATATTTCGTTTCTTTTAGAATTGCACCTTGCTATATTTCTAAAATAATTCTTCTATATTTGAATTAACGTATTAATATTAGCATAGCATTTATGAGGTTTTTTGCTTGTTTATTTACTAGCAGGGGAGTGTAAGAATATTGACAAATAAATATTATCTTTGCATCATTGTACCTTTGTAAACGTTCGTTTAATTTCCTAAGCACAGACAATGTGTGTTTAATAGCTCATATTCATCCCAGCTGCCATATTTTTTCAGCAAATTATGAATATGTAGATTCAGAAATATCTCATCAGTATATTTTCTTCACCGGCAACCAGAAACATGAAATTACCAGAGACGATCAGGGAATACATTCACACACACACGCACACACATACACATATATCTCCGGAATTTGTGTAAATTTGTATCGAATAATATATTACTTGAATAAGACTAAAAGAAACTCTGGTTTTCACGTTTTTTATTATCGTATTTAAAATTTTTTTTTTTTTTTACAATGTTGAGGGATGTTAAACATTAAAAAAATATGTTATAATGTTCATAAAGTTCACTTAGCCCTTTCATACGTTCGTAGTAATCATCAGATTTTAAAACGTAATTAACTGATAGTTGAGTTCTTGCAAGAATGTCGTTACAAAAATGTTTGCTGGTTATAATTTCAATAAACGCAATGTTTTTACCAGTCCATATATGCTTGAACACGTTCGAACTGGAGAAGAAGCCGTTCGCTGTGTTTTGTAATGGAGAAAATGTTCTGCTGTAGGCAAATGACGTGAATATTTGGATTGGTGATAACATTGCATTTATGCTTGTCATTGCTTGGCGCTCCCACTCTATAAATTACTTACGGTGAGCCACTGCGTAGCGCTAATCAGCCATCGTACAGTGACTGAAATAACATAAGAGAAACAATCTCTTTGATCAATTCGTAGCGTCACCTTCCTGGTGTGTGTATGACAGAAAAGGATACAGCTACTCCGAAGTGCTGGCATGTCACAGTCTAAGTAGGTGGCGCTGCGAACTGATCTAGGGGTATCCACACCATTTGTCTACAGCGAGAAGTTTTCTCCATCAGAAAACAGTAAATAGCTTGTTCCCCAGTTCGAACGTATTTCAAGCATATTTGAACTGGTGATAACATTGCATTTCTACTTATCACTGCTTAGTGCTCCCACTCCACAATTTCTATAGAAAATCTATTGAGATAACCTTAACAAGTGATATAACTCGCACAGCAAACACACTAGGACACGATATTGCTTAATATACTTTATAGTATATTATGGTTGCATAACGAAATGCCGCGTCATTACAAGTCATTAATATATATATAGATGTGTGTGGGATCATGTATGTATGTGTATATGTATGTACGTATGTAACTTTGGAATTGTGAGCACCACTGAGAAATAAAATATATAACACAAGCAAATACGAAAGTGTTAAAGGTGTTACGCAAGCGCTGATGGAACCCTGATACGAAGTAATATGAAATCAATAGTATTTCGTCTGATCCCCCCCTTTTTTTGACCGCAAAGTTATTCTGTATACATAGGAGATGATTAAATCTACTTATACATAAAACGTTGTTGAGGAAATATATTTTGTCACTGCGTATTATTGAAACAAAGAACAGTTAATGTAGCTGTAATATATTAATCAAAATAGCGACCGAGAATGCGCTATATATACAATTTCGTTTATCCAGTTTAGTGTTTGAATGAAGGCTTAAGTTCCAGAAAACTGGAAGATAATCTCCAAAGCTTTTTTTTTTCCTGTGATTAATAGCATAGTGAATTGCTGTGTGATTTCAACATTATTACTTGTAGTTTACTTTTGCTGCTGCTGTTTTTTTTTTGCTTTGTTTTTGAGTTGTCTTTCATGATTCAATAACTGGAATTAACGTAGAACTTGGTTTTATCGATGAGTTATTTCATTCTAAGCGACTTATTCCTCGCAAGGAATCGTACAGTTCCATTCTTCGAAAACTCTTCGTTATCGAATGTAATTCCGGTACCTTATATCAAACTCAGTGGAGAATATAAGTGGCATTGACAACACTTCAGAAACAGATAATCCTGTAGCGTTTTGTTTAATCTTCTGTCCTTACGTTTATTCCCACTTAATGTCAGGTTTTTAGTATTAATGAAACCAAGGTGATACCCTATAGAACGTGTCCCTCAGCCTGGCATAAGAGGTTTATCACCACTATCCAGCTCCCTGAGGTGCCTTTTTGTGTCACTCGCAGGCCGATAAGAGGATTAGCGGAATTTTAACTCAGTGAGCAAAGAGCTGGAATATTTACCACGAGACGTTTTGTGTGACCTAAGAATTCCATCAGATCACCACCCTAGCCTGGTGTTTTATTTATCGCCCTTGAAAGCATGAAAGGAAAGTTGACCTCGGCGGGATTTGAACATACAGAGATCCTAGCCGGAAGAGATACAGAATACATTCTATCCAGCTAATCAACAAATTTCAAATGATGGAAGTCATCCACCATCTTTTTAATCTGGATTCTGCCATCTCATTGCTATAAAGAATCTGAAGAATAAATATAAATGGTAAGATAAAGGGTCAAGCATAGTTATTTTTCTATGAAAAATACTGAATTAGGAAATTTTGCCCGTGTAGCATTAAGAAAAAAGCCCTACCTAGGCCTGGACATACATACGGAAATACATGGCCAACCCTAAGCGATGTGGGCCTTAAAAAAAGTATAATCCAATGAAGGGTGAATAGACGGAGTCGTTAGAACGTCGGGAAGATTTCTTCGTGCTATTTGTTCCGATTGAGCTCTGATTTCAAATCCCGTCCGGAACAAATTTGTTTTCCTCTGTTTTGGAAAAAAAAAAAAAAAAACTAATTCAAGGTGGTGGATTGGTGGAGCTGTAAAATGTCGGACCGGATGTCATACGGTATTTGTTCCAGTTGTTAGTGTTCTGCATTCCAATTCCGGCATGGCCTACCTGGAGAGTAGACTTAATTCATCACTCAGTTCAACACCGTCACCTGGCAATTTGGGTACCTTTAGCGGACTCCATTTTGGATGCAAGTGTTCCGGTCAGGTTTGTTGTTTGAGAATACCTTTCCCATTTCCCCTAACCAGTTTTGGAGAAGCTAACAAGCCATGGTCACTGCCTTTTCTCTTGAGTAAAGGATAAAAATAAAAAAATAAACATATTACCGTACAATCAGTTTTTATATATGAAAAAGGACTCCTTGGCGGTCACTCTCTTTCCTGTAAGAACGATGTGCAAGAACGTCAAGAGATATATCACCGCCACAGGGACAGCAACAACTCGTAGAAGGGTACTTTATAGCACGTTTTTGCCTAATATATGTAATAATGTACGAGAAAAACTGCATCGTTTTTTGCTACAAAACAAAATACTGTTTAATCCTGCTGCCGATAGCACATCATGTCATGTTGCAGCTTCTATCAAAATCAAAATTCAGAGATGTCTAGACTGAAATGCAGCACACGTTGCTGACATGATTGCAGCTGTATAGAACGTATTGGATCATATCTGTATGATCTGTGTCTTGAAACTGTAGCGAATGTCACCACATCGAGCGAGGAGTAAAGGGAGTCGTGACCGTTCCAGTTTAAGGCAACGCCAAAAAGAATGACACCATCTTAGGTTGTCACGGGTCACGTGATAGTAGGAGGAGGGTAACAAGGAGGGAAAGAGAGGAAGAGAAAGAGAGAGAGAGAGAGAGAGAGAGAGAGAGAGAGAGAGAGAGAGAGAGAGAGAGAGAGAGAGAGAGAGAGAGAAGCAAAGTAAACGGACAGAGTGGCACAAAAATATTCGAACAATGTATGTATATATGAATCAGTAACGGACGTGGAAACAAGTGAGAAAAGAGGAGTAGAAAGCAGCAAGTAGCGATAATATAAAACTCGTTGTCGCTGCTTTTCCTTTACGTTTCATTCGGTAAAACCACTGCATTTGCTGCTTTCGTTTTCTCGAATTTTCTTCTATAAAATGTGATATATTCACACCATAAAACCGAATCTGCATGTAGAACCGAAGCCATATCTAAAATCATTTTGTAAGAGATCTCATGTACACTCTCTCCTCATAAAATTTCAATGTTTCTTTCATTTCATAAGTAGATATATTTAAACTAAAATAAAAAAAAACCCACAAGAAACTTTAATGTTTTGGTGCAAAGCACCAGAGTAAGTGCAGATTTGTTAGAGCAAGGTACGTAATCTTTTTTCATGCGTATCTTTTACATTTGAAATATAGACAGATGCATAATAACTTTAAAATGCATATTTTCCCCAATTTTTTTTTTGCGATCCACTTTATATTTTTTGCTTTCTTCTGCATGCTTTATCTAAAAAATGATACGACATTATGCTATTTTTATTATAGAGATGGTATAAATGTAGTGCATAATAGGATGTCCACGATTTTGTGCAGAGGAGATCAAATAATAGTAGGTAGTGAAAAAATAAACATAACAACGTAAAATGCTATTATCCTTCATTTAAAACGTCAGAACAAGAGATGTAAAACATGTTTCCTAATACATAATACATACATGTGCACACACATATTTATATCAAAATGTGTGTGTATACATATTCGATGAATATATATGTATATGTGAGTATGTACAGTTATATAAGTATGGCATAACATCTTTATTCTGGTGTACATACATACGTACATACCATCCTTCCACACACACACACACACACAACATACACACATATTGGCTTCAATTTTTGACACAAGACAATTTCGGGGATGAGACGATTACATCGACTCCAGTGTTCAACTGATACTTATTTTATCGATCCCAAAAGAATGAAAGGTAAAGTTGGATTTAGAACTAGAACTTAAAGACAATCTAAATGCCGCTGAGCATTTTGCTGGTGTGCTAACGATTCTGCCACTCCGCCGACTTAGACACACACACACGTTAACAAATAAAAATATTTATTTCCTAAATCCTAAAGATTCGAACCAGAAAATGCTAACCGCTGGGGTATTTTGTCATCGGAGGACTCCTCCTTCCAGATGAATGTGTGTTCGTAAGCGAACTTTGGAACACCCGGTGTTTCGACATTGTTGTGTCCCCTTAAGTTACAGATACCTTGAATCGAGAATGAATATCAAAGTCATTATTAATTATCATTTCATTCTCTATTGAATTGTCCATTAATTTCTATAATCCTTGTTTATATATTATTTTCTTTTTAATAATCGTTTTATGCTAATTTCTAAGATTCATTCTTATATATAAGTTACTTAATGTAAGTTTACCACATTTATGCGTATATGGAACATGAGACTTTTGTGCCTTCTGTGATATTGCATAATTTTGCATAAGCAAGTACTGTTGTATCGTACATGTTCATTCTAAGATTGATTCACATATGTGATCAATATTACAATACATTAATATGTCTGCCTCTGTCCATGTTTTGCTTTTCAAACCTTTTCGTATTCCTGCTGACTTCTCTAGTTTTTCTCGTGCTCTCATTTTATTTTCGTTTCCTTTGATTTACTTTCTCATTGTTTTTCTACCATAGTCATTCTTTTAAAATTTTCAATCTCATGTCCCAGAATAACTGCTAATTCTTTAATTTAGAAATATGTTCTTCATCATTATACTTTCATTTTTCAAATAGTCCATTTATTTTCAGGATTCAAATTGCTGTTCTTAGAACTCTCCTGACCAATCTTTATGGTTTTTTTTACTATACAGACCCTGTTCTAATAATTATAAATTACAGTTTGCCAAACCGACAGCGATGATTCTTCGAACAAATTGTCCATTTTAAAACTAAAGAAAACTATGTGATGTACTGGTGGGGGTTAATGTTTTGGTCTCGGTTTCATAGGGTCGGTGATTCGACTCTTGGACCAGGAAAATACCTCTACTGCTCTGTAACTTAAAGTGTGCCTCTCTTTCGGGTTTAAGATTTAATGACGATATATATATATATATATATATATATATATATATATATATATATATATATATATATATATATATATATATATATATACATTATAGTTTGAATGGCGACAATACGGGTGGAAAAGTATAGGAACAATACCCCATCTCCAACAAAAGATTTAATATACATGTGTGTGCATATCATCCTTGAATCAATAATTATACACAATTCTCAGTAGTGAAAATACCAAAAATGAAATAAAAGTACACAGGCATACAAAAACACATAAACTTCAAAAATATAACGAATGTTTAAAAATATTTAAAAATATTTATAAGTATTCCTAATTTCCAAGCCATATAAAAATATTAATCAACATAAGACGATGTAATACGATACATAAACCTTCGGTATGATATAAAATATAGTGAATAAATATATACAATATGATATCACAAAATTTATATGTATTATAAGAAAGTGTACAATACAAAGAATAGATTTATATACACTATATTGAAAAAAACATGCAAAACACGGTGTAATATTCAAAGTCACCATCTACGGGCCGTTTCAGAGATGTGTCTTATAATATGGTATAGTACTCGTATATGGAGAAAACTAAACACTCTCTTCATCAGGATGTTCAATCTCACAAAAAACCTACAGTGACACAAGACAATATATTAACATACAGAATTATATACAATTCAGAGCCAAAAGATTTCCTACATTACATGATGTCGCCTTTACCTCCCCAATACTCGTCCATTCACTCCCTCAAACTGATACTCTCCTTTACCTTTCATCTTAGTCTCGCTCAGTGCCCTCGCTCCCGCCCCTTTTAGTCGCTACTTACGTAACGCAAAGAATACGTCGATTACATTCTACCGACCCCCCCCCCCCCCAGTCGTAGGGCGTTTTGCTAGTTAACCCATAGTTGGGACCCTTACAGGTGCTACCACTCCGGGACAGAGTAGACCTGGGAACAATAGTGGCTAAGAGGTGGTTCCTCACTTCTTAAACCCTGAAACCAGAGCCCCAGAGTCCCAGTATCAGATGTAGTTTATAGTCATACATACATACACACATATATACATATATTTCATTCTACATACCTACCGATTACTCTTTTTACCAGTTCGTTGAACCAACCTCCAAAATTGCATCTACATCGTGGAGTTTCGTATCAATAGGTTGTATTATTGTTAATTATATTATACGACTTGTGGTATATATTACAACATAACATTCTACAGAGCAGACTGCATGACCAAAACTACAGCACAATTATTGATTTATGCAACTTAACTTATCTACAGAAGTTAATTCCTCTCCATCTAACAGCTTCTACTCGATAAAGCTACAAGAGAAATTCGAAGACTTAGTAAAACCCATGCACAGGAAATCTTCCGTCTGTGACTCTGAAATCATTGAAAGATTTACCTACTTGTATGATATGAAGACATTCAACTGATCCTTCGCTAAATATTAAGGAACTAAAGCCTTTCCAATCTCACTTATAAACATGCTACCCTACGCTAACATCTTTGAAATACAACTTAAATCTGAAATTGACATTAATACATTAAGAAATGTAAATTCTGTCTCATAGAATTAAGAACCTTTACAATATAGATGCGAGATGCTATAGCCGACCATCTTACAGCTGTGCAAGACAAAACTATATGAAGACTTGTACAAACTTTGCATTGGGATAAAAATTAAAGCTCGTAAACTAAAATTAGATAATAGCTTAAACTGCTTAACTGAATATGAAGGGTATGTCGTACAATTAGGACCAGAAGAAGAATTTTGTTTCTGACCTTAAATGCAGATGAATTCATCTCGCAAACTATAAGATTGGATCGATTAACAAGGAAATGGCAATAATTATAAACCAATACCGAATGCAGCCAGCTAGCTGAATTGTTAGAGCGTTGGAAAAATGCTTCGCAGTATTTTTCTTTTGTTCTCTACGCTCCGTGTTCAAATCTGCCCATGTCAATTTTACTGATCATCCCTCTGGTGTCGATAAATTATAGTACTCATCATCAAGTATTGGGGTTCGTGGTATTGATTAACATCACCCCTAACGATTGTTCGTTTTGTGCCTAAATCAGAAGCATTTATTAAGAATACCATCCGAAAAGCAACAAGCTTCATCATTAAAACTATAGTAATACATTTCATTTAATAATATTTATTTCTAACACTAGCACAAAGCCTCCTCATATTTGTCATGGGTGGGGAGGCATAGCCAATTAAATCGACCCCAGTACTCATTTGGTTTCATAAAAGTAACTCTCAATTTATCCAATTTGACATTATGAAATTAAAACCCTCTATCTATAAATCTCTGTTCAATAGTTCTCTAGAATTCGTTTAAATATCCATAATGCACAAAAAATAAAGGTGTTGCCAGGAAACGCCTGGATTTTAGGAAATATTCAACTTGGATTAAGAGATCAAATCCAACAGGTTCTTTCTATGCAATATGGGGTAAAAACAAATTCTGTCCTTGTGTCAAAATTTGAAATCATTACGAATAGTCTTATTGGTTTGACACCAGGTATTTCAGTCAGTAGCACATTTCCGTCAAAGCTTTCTTTAGCTGAGCATATAGTCTAATTGAAAATCATATTATTTCATGTCTTCAGGAATTAAGCCATAGCAGTCACTGGTTGATGGTCTTCGGAATTAGATAAAGAATTATTGCAGCCCCTGGCTGGCTACCTTCCAAAGGAGGAATCGAAATATTGCAGTCACAGCCTGGTTATATTCGGTATCACGAATCAGAGAATTGACATCGCCAAGAATTCTCAGCTGTAAGAATTCCAATGAACATACACGTTAGAAAATGTCAATATAAATGCTATTTTTTCGATGATTAATTTTGTACGAAAGGTGTATGTACAGTTGAATGAACATTAAATATTACTGGTACTTACTTGATCAATTCTGAAGGAATAAAAGACAAAATACATCGCAGCCGATCTGAAATCAAAATACTGAGGAATGATTAATTTTTGGAAAATATTTGTTCTAGAATTTCAGCATCACTTTCATCTCTGCTGTTCTATAGAAATACAAATATTGATTTTATATTTATGTATTGGCAAATGGTTACATATTTGGAAGACGATGGACCAGACATAATTCATTCGATTATTCTGGCTCCATTATTCCATGTCTGATCCTATATTTTATCGAATCTCAGAATGAAAGGCTAAGTCAACTCCTGCGAGATTTCAGTTCACTACACCGAAGGAGGACGATGAAAGCAGCGCCCCTCTTCATTTTCATCATATCCACCATTCTTCAGAAATATTATAGTCGTAATTCAGGAACTGATGATGAAATAATTTAATTAGCTCAATTAACATCATAATGAAGCAATCGAACCTACAAAAACTATCTCAAGAGAATGGACCATAGTAACATGTTGAAGCAGCATCAAAACCGAAATTTTAATGGCCCAACGCAGCCGAAGTACAAAAATTACTTGCGGTGGAAAAGATTAAAAAAAAGACAAAATGATAAGTTTATTTAATGTAAAATGTATGTTGTTTAGAGTCAGGTCAGCTGTGGGTGAGGAAAAATTAAGATAAAAAGCCTTCCAACCATGGCCATCTGATCTTTTATTGAGGCAGTGAGTCGTAACTTGGACATTCTAATTGAATGTGCATTTAGAACAACATTGTCTCTATTTTATGATAGATTTAATCTGAGGGAGATTGTGGTTGATGTTTCTGTCAGGTTGAACGATCGCTTACGGGTTCCATGATTGACTGGTTATAAATCTATTTTGATAACAGGTTAAATAGAGATGGGTCCGGCTATCAACTGGACTAATGACGTCATGCTATCCGATAAAAATTACAGTATAAACTATGATCACTACTTTCAGTGATTCCTGCAAAAAAAAAAAAAATATTGATTGGGATGATCGAAGGGTCTCCGTCGGGTCAATGATGCGGATTCAACTGAGTTATCTGCCCATTGAATTAAGATGTAAGTAGCTGAGCATTCTACCGCCAAATGTACCTTTAACATAATTCTCAGCTATGCAGCTTTTGCTGAGATGATTATATAAAATGACATTTACCTAAGACACCCAGAATAATTTCTATTCTTAGAATGGCAGATTTAATCCGTAACGCCAGTTTAACACCAACAGCTGGCCATTTGGTTTTTCTGAAGATAACTTCCCCTTTTTACTCTCACCAGTCTCAGAACACCTAAAAAGGTTCATGAGCGCTTCAGCTCCCTTTGTGATTCAGCAATTAGCAAGAATAAAGAGCATCATCTATCTGTTGTGTTATATGAAAGCGCTAAAAACTGTAAATTGCAGTGGTGTGAATAAGCGGTTGCGCTGATGCGTCACTCTGTGGAAAGAGGATGGTAAGAGTGCGCGTACGAGCGAGCGAAAGAGAGACAGAGGGGAGGGGGAGAAAAAGTGAGAGAGAAAGAGAGAGAGAAATAGGGAGAGAGAGAGAGAGAGAGAGAGAGAGAGAGAGAGAGAGAGAGAGAGAGAGAGAGAAAGAGAGACAGACAGACAGCGGAGAGGGGGAGAGAAAGTGAGAGAGAAAGAGAGAGAGAGAGAGAGAGAGAGAGAGAGAGAGAGAGAGAGAGAGAGAAAACGAACGCTATAGGTACATACACACTCTCACACATTTTACTGTCTATTTCCCATCTTTTCCTCCTGATGATGTCCTTAGCGACTGGATCCTATAAAAGAGCTGTTGAGGTTGCAATATCCGCATTGGTTTCAAATTTTGGCACAAGGTGGGAGGAGGGGGTAAGTCGATTACTTCGACCCCAGTGCTTGACTGGTACTTAGTTTATCGATCCCGAAAGGATGTAAGGGAAAGTCGATCCCGGCGGCATTTGAATTCAGAAAGTAAAGTCGGGAAAAAATACCGCTAAGTCCAAAAGGGCTATAAATGAGTGGGAGACAGGGGGATAGAGAGAAAGAAATAGAGAGAGGGGAAGAAAAAGAGAATGACAGAGAGAAAGATTTAAACAAACGCTAATGGCACATACACACACACACACACACACACACACACACACGAATGTTATTGGCGTACACACACGCGCGTGTGCACACACACACACACACACACACACACACACAGACTCACGCATGCTATCCCCTTAAACCGTGTTAATATCCACCGGATCATTTAGCCGTTAATGAAAGCAAAATAGATTAGATGAACGTATAGTATATATGTTTCTGCAGCTTATATACTGGGATATTTAAGAACAACGCATTATTTGGAATTTCCAATATATTAGGAATCATGACTACTCTTGCGTTCTTGTGTTGTACGCAAAGTTATTCGGAGTCCGTTGTTGCTATTGATGGAATTTATACAGAGTCTATGTAAACCAAGTGAACAACAACAACAATAAAAACAACATTTTCTGTGTTCTGATAGCAAACGAAAGACGATGAAAAAAAGCAAATCAATGATTTGGTATTTAATCCAATTAAAATTCGTCATTGCCGTCTGCGTAGCGTCACTTTCAGAGTACAGTGTGAGTGAACAGTCGAATAACCTTCATTTTGATGATGCAATATATACTTATGTATGTACGAATATATGTATGTTATGTTATGTATGTATGTATATATGTATATATGTCATTATTCAGTTTATTTCAAGATTTCTTGCCAATGGAGAAAGAACCGGTTTCTAACCTAGATCCAACGCTCCTTCCCTGAAATTTCAACATCAACAACAGGGTGTTTTTATATGTATGTATGTATGTATGTATGTATGTATGTATGTATGTATGTATGTATGTATGAGCAGATTCGTCTGTTTATATATGTATTCATGCATATAGTTGCATTCTTAGACATGCTCATAAATATTTAAATGATAATCTTCTTGAAAACTTTACTGATTTTTACAGTTCCAATGAGGGATTGGATCTGTAGTCTTCGAATTAACTTTCTCCTTTCTGGTTTTGAGAAGCCTAATTTCTTAAGATTGGTATTTAGGCAGTCTGGGCAGTCGGTGAATGCAGCCATAATCCCTGCCTTCAGTTCATCTTTGGTGTTGGAAGGAATTTTGTTAGTCTCTCGCTCAACTGCGTCCCACACATAATAATCAAAGAGGTTGCAGTCTGGGGAGTTAGGTGGCCAGATGTTAGGTGGCCGGAAAAATTGTCTGACAGCCATGACTGGGTTCTCCTGCTTGTATAGCATGGTGCAGAGTCCTGTTGTCAGACATAGGGTCTTCTAGTAGCCATGCTCTTGACCCAGGGCAGAACTACCTCCTCCAAGTGTGAGGCCGTGTGGGAAGATGAATGGCGGCATAACGTCGCTGTCACTAGTGATAATTCCAAACACCATGATGCTGACAGGATGTTTGATTTTATCGCTCTCGGTACATGCGTATTGTCATTGCTTTTTATCATTCATATAGATAAGAGTGTTCATTCTTTGAATCTGTTTAGGTCAGCGGAAAATATTACGAGAAGATGATAAATGTAAAAAAGTGAAGAATACGAAAGATTTTTCTGCGGCGCTGGCATTGATGGCATCCGCTGCTGCAGATCAATACGTATAACTGGTTTTACCTGGTAATTGTGACAAGGATTTATGTTATTTATGCAAAGTTTATGCTTCCACTGTGCTACGAACGCTATAATAATCTCAAACGCGAAATTGAATTCGTGACGAAAGTATCAACTAGAATTTTTGAATCATTTTTGTATAATAATTTATTGTTCTATATTTGTTTTACGTCAGTTAATTATTGTAAAAAAAGATGCGGAGCATTTAGGCGTCAGGTTGTGAAATCGACTGATGGAGTGAAGCTGCCCAATATAATATCCTGCCAAAATGCTTGGAAGAAGGCATTGCACCATGCAAGACTATTTTCTAGATCCACAGTTAGATATTTTGAAAAAAATATTACTTTTTCATTTTAATAAATGAGGAGTAACCAAGAATGAATATTTCGCATTTGCACCGATGGCTCCTCAGGAAGTCTTGCAATTCAACAATAGACTAGCGATAGAAAAAGAAACAGTAATCTTTATACTAAAGTTTAGCAATGCTTTTTTTTTGTTTTTACATGGTAGAATTCTTTGTTTAAAAGGTATTTCCTATTAGTTATGGAATACATTGTTCAAATTGTAAACTTTAGAGTAAAAAATCGGGGATTAGTTTCTTCTTCTTCTTCTTCTTCTTCTTCTTCTTCTTCTTCTTCTTCTTCTTCTTCTTCTTCTTCTTCAGTTGGATTCCAATATGAATATTTACTGCTCTGCTCAAGTTTATACGTTATTTTATCGAAAAGTTCTGCAGCTTCAAGATATTTTTCAGACTCCCAAACGTTTGTGTAAATTAACTTTAAGTTTCTGTTATTGTTTTCGGAAATATCTTTCTACAAGGTAAGCATCAAATAACTACTCGTTTAATGGCGAAAATAAAGGCGTGGAAAGAAAAGTTTCAATTCTGGTAAAGGAAAATGGAAGAAGGAAGCATTTTGTCTTTTTCAGCCTTCAGTCATCTGAAAGAAGATTACGGCAATAATTTTAATAACATATCATATTGAACGAACTAGAAAAATTGATAACAGAATTCAATCACTAGATTTCCATAAAAGATGTTAAGAAATAAAATTGTATGCAAATTCCATTTGATATTAACGATTTGCATGAAGCTATTTTCAGCATAAATATATTTAAAGAATGGTTTATTGAAGTTCAATATGATTTGACAGTTGTAGTTTCAATAAAAATGCCGAACCTAGCAGAAAATTCTGGCTGAATTTTTAGGAAGAAAAAAAAAAAGGAAACGTTTGTTGGAAATGAAGCAATTAATGTGCTTCTCCCATTTACTACAACATATTTGCGTGAATCTTGAGTTTCAAGAATTCCAAATAAAAAAAGAATGTTTGAGATGTACTTTGTTTTGAAGTTGAAACTAGAAAAGCTTTATAAAGTTGCATAAAATCAAAGTTTTCGTTGAATTTTGTAATTGTGAATATAGTTTAATGCAAGGTAGCAAAAGAGTTTTTGAACATTAACATAAAACTGGAAAATGACCGGGGTATGAAGTGCTTGCATAAAAACGGAGCCTTTCTAAGATATGAATTTATCCGTTTCTAATTAATATTACTAAATCATGGTATAAAAATAATTTTTATGTAACATGCTAAACTTTCATAACGTCTTTTCGTGATAAAACATAATTTCATTTCAACGAATGAATCGATTAAATGACGAGTGATAGAGTATGCTACAGTAATGAATACAAGATTTAAATCATTTTCCTAAAGCTTATCACAATCTACTCCCAAAATAAATGGCCTCGAAAAATAAATTTATTAAATTGCCATAAATGTAAAATTAATTGACCATTCTTAGTCGTAAATTCAGTTTTCATCCAATAAAAATTATTTTCAGTATAGAATTACTGGGAAAATTGCACGAAGTAATCCGCTATTTTCCCATTTTACGGTACTAAATCAACTCTCCTTTTTTAATGAAATAAATTATTATTCACTGTGTTTTCTTTTGCTTTAAATATATTTTCTAAAAAATGTAGAGAAAATAGGAAAACTGAAATCTATTACTTATTTCGTGAAAATGTATTTTATTTTAATTTTGCGGTCGTCACCAGAAAATTATAGAATACTTTTAATTGTTATTAAAAAATATTAAAAAAAACATTGCCCCTTGGATTTACAAGGGTAAATATTTGTTAATAGAGTGGTTTATTTAATTGTATGTTGTTTAGGACTAATGACGGTGCAGTATCATGAGGTGAGTGGAGTTCAACACAAATTTGGTCGAGCAATTTGTGAAGTTTATTTAGCATTCACGAGGATCCAGTCTCACGTTTAACATTTTAAGCCGGTGTATTTACTTTAGCTTCAGGGTTTTACCAGCCTAGGGAGTAAATCTGAGTTGGCGCAAATTGCATAGAATCCCGTTGAATGGAGTGGACCAGCCTCATCCCTTTATCTGACAATTATGTTAAAAGTCCATGTGCCTGTGGAATACTCAACCATGGACGAGGTTATCAAGTTGAACGAAGAAACAGACATTTAGACTTCAAGATCGATGTAAGAGTCCATGATGACGACCACCACCTCTATGTCTATGTGTCTTTCTCTGTTCATCTAACATCTCTTGTGTTAACTCCCTGTATGTCTCTTTTACTGCCCCTCTCTTTCTCTCTCTTTCCATTTTTCTCTATACGATGTAACGATTGACAGGGAAACTCAACCAACATTTACATTGGCTGTTGTTATCTGTTGCTATTAAGGCGGGGAGCTCACAGAATCGTTAGCATGCCAGACAAAATGCTTAACGGCATTTAGTCCGGCTTTATGTTCTGAATTCAAATTCGGCCATGCTCGACTTTTCCTTTTATCCCTTCGGGTTTGATAAAATAAGTACCAGACGATAACTGGGATCCCTCAAAATTGCTGGTTTGGTACCAAAATAAGAAAGGACCATGTAGGGATACTGAATAGAAGTTTTGATTCGAAAGCTTCATTAAAATAGAAATGAATGAAGACATTATTTGGACATAAGACTTCCCCGCCAGTACTGGTAGTACGTCCATCACCACCATCTCTACCTCCACTGTTCGTGAAGACAGTGTCTTGTGGGAGATTTCTTATGGGCATCATGTGCATCATGTGCATCATGTGCATCATGATGCCTGCGTGCGCGAAGTTAAGAAAAAGCGGAAGAAGGCAACGTTTTTGTGCGTAATGTGTATGTTAGTTTGTGCGTGTGTGCGTGTATACGTGTGTATGTGTGTTTGTGTGCGTGTGTAAGACAGAGAGAGAGAGAGAGATAGAGAGAGAGAGAGAGAGTGTGTGTGTGTGTGTATGCGTGTGTGAGTGTGTTTGTTTGCAGTATTAAAAGCGCTAATGCACACACACACACACACACACACACACACAAACACACAGACTCTCACACTCACGCATAACAAGTGATTTTTGCACCGTTTCCGTTTCCAAAATTCCCTCACAAAGCATTTTTCAGTCCGATAGAATATATAACAGACTTATGAGCCAGAAATGAGTTGATTGATTGAACGTTCCAAGGTGGGTTGTCATCCGGCATGGTAGCAATCCGGTGTCCTGAAGCAGGTAAAAGAAGAAAAGTATATGAACTGCATATTAATGAGAAATATAGTGACTGCAGATAATCGAATCTTTATTTCAGGATAAAGAACAAGATTCGCATTTCCTTTGATGGATCTCCATCACTCGACGATGAGGATTCAGTTGTTCCTTCAAATGAATTACTTGGACTTGAATTAACGCAGAGTGATCGAGCATTCTACACATATGTATCCTTAATGTAATTCTCAGGTAGAATCAACTTGACGCAGTGTGTGACAAGGCCGTAACTTTTGAATTACAGACACCTTCAACCAGTCTGGCCTATATATAGTTTCTGTCTGCTCATCCAGTTTCACTCACAAAAAATGGGCCGACCCGCAGCTATAGAAAAGGAAATTTATTCAAGATGTTAGGCAATGGGATCGAACTCAAGACTTCGTGGACAACTGTGCTTACCGCATTTCCTTGAGGGAAAATATAAATGGTTTGATTGATTGATCGCTTGCCTGCACGAGATATTTGATATCTATAAAAATTATTGTGACGTCCGCATAAAAAGATACAATGTTGAGCAACGAAACTAATTAAGAATTCGTACAAGGCATTGTTAATTAGTTGTGATAAGGAATTCTAATTAGTTATTCTAGATAATATTTTGCTTTTCTATATAATATATTACTAAATTAATTGAGTGAAGAGGCGTATGTATGTCAAGAAATATACAAACATTTCACTAACATATAACTACTGTAGTTTGCTGAAAATCTAAGATGCATTACATACGTTGCTCATTTCACTCAACTGAATACAAGTACGAACAACAGCTGGGAGTCAACCAAGCGATGTTCTGGTTCCAGGTTCAAGCGTAAATTGTAGTGACGCCACGAAACTGTTAAGTTCTAGCCTAATGTGTCTGTTGACCTGTGACAGTCATAGGATTAAGACGTCTAGGATAGAGCCTGGTTGAATATATTACTGGCTATTAAACATTATATGCGCAAATATATAAATATCGGTGGAGGACTGGCCTACAGCCTGCAATATTTAGTCCAAATTCTGATTCTGTCGACTCACCAAAATTAGTAAATCCCAGTGACAGAATCATCGAAGATTTAACTTTGTAATTTACCTCATCACACCAAAAATCTGTTACCTTGTTCCAAAGGCGGGACTCTTTTTAAGTTTTAATTTAAGGTCTATAGAACTGCTTGAGCCCAATAACAAAATCAAGAAGACATAACAATAAAGAGTTCAACTATCTCATGTTATCAGCACAAAATATTACTTTAATATTTGAGTTAATTCGACAACTTCACAGCTATCCTTATAATAGATTGCATTCGTTGAGAGCAATCAGTTTTAAACAATTACAACTATTAAAAGTAACATATTACAAGATTTGCAAACAATTGCATTTATTGTTATTGCAAATTACTCCTGGTGCAACAATCACAACTTCTGGTATTAGCAATCGCAAGTATAGGTACCAATAATTACAGGCTTTGTTGGTTTCGTAGTAAGCAATCACATCTACTGAATTACAAATTGCTTTTGTTATAAACAATCACAGCTAGCGATATAATAAATTGCAAAGAGTACAACCGATCTCAAAGGTGACAAGAAATGTATGTTATACACAAATGCGAACATAGAATCGAAATCTTACATTATTCACATTATATAGAAACGTTGTTTTTTTTTCTCATGTTTTCTTTAGAATCATTTCCCTTCTATTTCCTATCGACGACAGTTATTTCAAAATCATATATGTCCAAGGATAATAACCGTTTCGATTATCTAAGTAATTACTATATCACATGTGTTCCTCAATCCAGACATTACACTCAACAGAACTGCTTAGAGTTACAACGAGACAAAATCGTTTTGCATGGTTTCAGTGGATTGAAGCAATAAAATTATGAGAAAATATTGATGCAATATGTTCAATACGAAAGTAATTATGTTGAAGAGGTCAGACGGAATATTTAAAAATGAATAAATAAATGGCTGATTTAGCTTTCTGATTGAAAGTAAGCAATATAAGCCTACTTTCTATAGCTACCCTTCAAAGGGTGTGGTCTTAGAGGAAGAATAGAAATAGCATCAAATATCGATTCATTCCATGATTTCCAAATAAAACGAGAAATTTAGTGACAATGACCTTCAGAAAGGAAACAGATAATATATATATATATATATATATACATGCATAAACATATATACATTTATATATACACACAAAAATATATTTTAAATGTGATTGTACACTTGTACACACCACTGTGTGTGTGTGTGTGTGTGTGTGTGTGTATGTGTGCCTTCCTCTTATTCATACATATTACACACACACAAATACATCACATACGCACACGCGCGCGCACCCACACGCACACACAAACGCATGTGTATATATGTATCTATATATATATATATAAATATATACTGAAATACGAAAGAAACGTCGCACTGTCAATGTAAATGCTTACTTGTTTCACACGCGATATTGAAATTATATGGATTTTATCACATTTCTAGCTAATTTGACATCAGGAAGATATCACTGACCCACAACACCACTCTCTTTTAAAAACACAAGGATTGCATGTCGGGTTCAAACTCGCTCACTTTTTGTGAACATGTTGATGCTCGCGAACGCATCTTTATCAAAAACATGATGCAGGGTCAAAATGTTGACATTTTGGGTATAAAAGGCACCGAAATTTAACAGCCTGTCATTCGTTTCCTGAACGCACCAATAATGCCAAGACTGACACGAAATCAGAGGGAGCAAGCCATCGGACGTCTTCATATTGGTCAAAGTCCATTGGTCGTTGCTAATGACTTGAACTGCAGTATTCAGACACATGTGCAGCTGTGGGAACGATACAATGTCAGAAACAGCTCGGATGATCGTCCACGCAGTAACCAACCGAGGGTTACAACATCACGTCAAGATCGCCACCTACTTCGATAGAACATGAATGACCGATTCCAGAGGGCAACGGAATCAGCTAGGCAGACCATAGGGGCTCACCACAGACCCATTTGGGAAGAGAGATCTTTCAATCTGTCTTGTCAACGACCGGCTAGGGGCCCCGTCCTCACAGATAATAATCGACGGGTACGTCTGCAGTGAGCTCAAAAACGTCACAACTGGCGACAGCAGCTGTGGAGGATTGTAGTCTTCTCTAACAAAAATTTATGTCGCATTTCTGTGGCAAGTGACAGAGCTAGAATTTGGAGAAGAAGGGGCGAACGTCATGCCGATGGTTGTGTGGTGGAGAGGACAGAGCGTCATGATGATATGGAGCGGGATTGCACTCAACTAGAAACTTGGACCGGTGTTCTTCCAAAACATCGGTCAAAGCTGGGGCAACGGAGTAACTGCTACTTGCTACATTGGCCAAGTGTTGAGGCCTCACATTGTGTTATACTTTGACCGTCATCAGAATCGCGTGTTCCAGCAGGACAACGCCCCGTGCCCATACTGCCAGGTTGACAACAGATTTCCTCCAACAGCACAACATACAGACACTGCTATGATAGCCCTAAGTCCGGACATGTACTCCATAGAGCACCTGTGGGATGAAATCCAAAGAAGGTTAAATGACATCCGTCCAAGGCCGACAACTAAGGCACAAATCACCGCAAGTTTTAACAGAGTGTGGGCTGCTATCCCCGTGGCCTTCATCAAACGTTTGGTGCATTCAATGTACAGAAGATACCTGGTGGTAATCAACGCTAACAGTGGTCACACGAGATATTGAGTTCATATCTTTGGATCCAGGACAATCCGTCATCACATGACACTATGTAACGTCAAACATATTTCAGGAAATGATGTTTTATCATTAGGAAAGAACGGTTTCTTAATTAACACTCTTCAATCAATGCTATGGCAGTCTGTTAATAAACCAGTTTCTATTTAGTGTGCGTGCGACGTTTCTTTTGTGGTACAGTTTATATAAGAATTCCTTTCGAAGGTGTCTTTGGTGGAAATCATTGTGGATGAGTCCTGCTGTTTCACTGGCAGAGATGACAACTGCGATGACCAAAGAATTGTACAAACCCATCTTAGAATCGTCTGATCAGATTACCAGATGTTTCTGAGCCCTCGAAGACGGAACCTGCTTTTCCAATTCTGCTCTGTATCACCCCTGTTGAAAACGCTGATTCCCAAGCAGATGAATCTCTCCACTTCATCTGCACGTGTGTTATTTACCTGAATGTTTATGAAGTTTTCTTCCTTCACTGACATGACCTTCGTCTTTTCTCAGCTGATTCGCCAAGAAGGGCAATATCTTCTGTAAAATCCATGTCCGTCAAACGAGAAGTATTCCATCCTATTCCAAGATGTAGGTTGTTTGTGGCCTTTCGCATCACAAAATCGGTTATGAGTAGAAACAGTAGAGGAGAGAATATGCAGCCTTGGCGCACTCCTGAGAGTGTCGAAGAGATCCGTGCAATCACTGCTTGTTCTGGTGCAGCAGAATGAATCCTTGCACCGGCTTTTGACGATGTTGATAAGCTTTTGAATAATTCCATAGATTTCAGCTATTTTCTAAACTGTCTTTCTCCGTATACTATCAATTGATAGTCGCGTGACCAAGCTCCGGTTGCTACAGTTACTATGCTTTCCTTTCCTTGGTATCCTGACAATCACCCCTTTCCGCCAATCTTTCGGCACATCTCATTCCCAGACCGTGTTGAAGAGGCAGGCAGGCTGTTGCTCGAGGTTCCGATTTCCATGCTTCAGTAATTTTGATGAAATATGATCTGCTTCCGATGCCTTGCAATACTTGAGTGTGGTTATAGCTAGAAGAACTGCTAAAGTTATCTCCCGTGTCTCTATACCTAGAAGTTCCAAAGTATCTTGGACATGTGTGTGAAAAAGCGATGGTGAGTCTCGCAGGTTTAGTTCCTCCTTGAAGTGTTCCACCCATTTTACATTCTAATTGTCTTCTGATATAAACACCGTCCCATCTCTATCCTTTATTGGCGCTTAGCGGGAGATGCTAGAAGTATATAGAAGAACCAAGGAGGAACCACTAAATATTATTGTGAAAGATCGTCGCCTGAGGTTTCTTGGACATGTTTCTAGAATGACATTAGCAAGGCACACAAATCTCTCTGTCGATTGGAGGTTAGAAGATAGGAAAAGGAAACATGGACGCCAATTAATAACATGGAAGAAGACAGTTCTGAAGAATCGAAATGTAGTGGAGTTGAGCTGAGAGGATGCGAAATCTCTTGCAGGAGATGGAGTTCTTTCGTTGCTGCCCACGTGGAATAAGAGGAACTCTCTCTCTCTCTCTCTCTCTCTCTCTCTCTCTCTCTCTCTCTCTCACACACACACACACTGCTGAATCTGTGTAAATGTGTATAGAATTATATATCAGTTGAATAAAGTTAAAGCAGTCTGGTTTTCAGGTTTTTTTATTATTATATTAAAAAAATTCTTTATACATTATAAAAAAAAAAAAACAATAAGAAAAAAACCCTGAAAACCAGACAAAGTTGTAACTTTATTCAACTGATATATATATATATATATATATATACACTTACACATACACACACACATATAAATATGCATATATATATATATATATATATATATATATATATATATATATATATATATATATATATATATATATATATATATATATATATATACGTATGTATGCTTATGCAAGTACATATTTATGTATGTATGTTGTATATATGCATGCATGCATATATACTGTTTTTGATGAAATATTTAGGTAACGTTTTAAATAGAGGTGCTAGAATTAATGTCTGCGATTGACATATTTCAATTTTCCCACAATGCTATGTTTTCAGTGCCTGGCGAACGATATACCTTTTTTCAAACTTTTGTTTAATTCCTTTTGTCGTGTTTTGGAGTTGGATCTGCTGATCGAAGTATCGGGGATGATTTTTTTGTTTGTTTGTTTTAAATATATGCATTGAAATATCTTTGCAAAAAATGTTTACAATGTGCATATATATATACATATATATGTACATATATATATATATGCATATATATACATGCATATACATATATATACATGCATACACACACATACACACACGCTCTCTCTCTCTCTCTCTCGCTCACACACACACACAAACACACACACACACACACACACACACACACATATATGTATATATATTAGAGCTACAGTTAGTAAAACATAGACAGGAAAGAGAATAATAATTCTGCAAAAAATTCTTTTCTGCGATGAACGGGAAGAAATGATATCGGCCACGAAAACAAAGTAGGATTATTGATCTATTTGAATTACCTCCCGTGGCTGCTGCAAATATTAGAATGTACGGAACTGATTTATTGATGAAACGAGAAGAATCTCGCTGCATCAATAAATTACTACCTGGATTGAAAGGATGTCTGGCTGCCATCTGCATATTTCCATGTTCAAACATCCATATTTTGTCATGCGAACTCATGTTCAGCCGATTAAAGAGCGCAGTAAACTTTTTAGTTGCCGTTCAGATGCAATAGAACTGTACAAATTGTGTAAGTGCTAATTTCTGTTTATCAGTCCCACAATATTTTTGAGCTTTAATGGTTCTGGTTGCTTCGTATATTCATAGATAATCCATGGAAGCACTTTCACGTTTGTTGAAGAGATACGGTGCTATATTCAGAAATTTCTAACGGTAGTTCGTATTTCCGTATTTACAGCAATGTCTTGAATCTCATTTGACGCTCACTCGAGTTGTTAAATACTGGTATGAGTACATGCGGCACATCGTGGATCTCTGAGAGATTGTGTTAAGAGAACTACGAGGACCATAATTGTTTGTACTGGACTGTAATATTTCCCATATATGCGTTCCTAGTTACAACTGCCATCGTATAATATACTTTGTTCATTCTTAGGTATCCGTAGAATTACTTGGTTGGTACGTACGAACTAACCAGGGCATGGATAGATATATTGATAAAATGGCTTGGAGTATTTCTTCTCGTTTTACAGCCAGAAACATTTATCTTCCTCAAACTTCGTCGTTATATCCTTTGAGACTGTCGTAACCAAGAACGGCTTTTCTTCATAACATGCTATTCTTGGCAGATACTTTCATTCAGAAAGAAGCTATGTATCACGTTAATGTTTCTGTGTTTCTGTCAGTGTATCGCATACATTTCTGATATCCACACAAAAAATATGGAGTATTCTCTGCTGGAATAAACGGCATCTCAAAGAGACTGTTTTCTTGAAATATACAACTGAGATACTTATACTCTCAACAGCAATATAGTCATTTGAGCGATTGTCTATTTCTGGTGAAGTTTCTCACTGATACCTTTTAAGTTCTGTTTTAGATGACCTATTTATATTCTAGAATAGTCTTTTTACTATTCGCAAACATCTATCAAAATAGCAGCAAGTGTGTATCTGTCACATTTTAGCATTGATTTTCAGAAAGAATTTGAACTTCAATGTTTCTGAAATATTTTCGCATTGAGATGTGTTGATGGGTGAGGTATTGCTTCCTAGAAATCAAGTGACTTACTTTGATACTTTTTTTTGCAATGATTCTTTCATTTGAAGCTCTGCCTGAAGAAGACGGTCTTTGTCTTTCCTAAAAATGCTATGATGTATCTTCACATTTGTTCCGTAGAAATTTTTTGACAGATTCATTTCATTTACTTTTCTTAAAATTATGTAGAGTATAAGACAAGATACTGAAAAATTATCCTTTCTGCTTAATGAAAGCAGTTTCTTGTTGTGTATTATTGTTGTCTGTTTTTGTTACAATATCCACACCCTTATTACAGCAGAAATAATACAGAATTTTCTTTTAAAAAGCAATTGATTAACTAAAAGTACATTGATGTGCCTATCAAGCCAGTTTTTCTTTTTAATTTCTTTTTCTATAATTATCCATTATGGATTAAAAAAGATGTTTGGAAAGGAAACAAACAAGGAAATGGACAAAGGCATATCGATAAAAAAACCGAGACAGAAAAGAAAACCCGGAAGACAATGTGACAATTCGAGTATCTCAAGATAAACGAAAGCAGTTGGAGGTATTGAAGACAATCTTACACCACAGGACATACTGGAAGAGAACTCTGCTCAGGCAACAAAAACTTCTGCACTGTAATGAGGCCACTACTGAACGAATTGTTCAAAGATTAAGCAATGTGCATTTCGATTAAGCTTGAAATGCGCAAGAAGCAAGAGAATGTGTGTTTGCTGGAATAGCAGTAAGATTATCTTCTCACCGATCCATATTTGTTCATAATTGTTATGAGGAATCAAGACAACACGAGTGCTATTCTGAAGATGGTTATCTGATAGCGGATAGGCATTAGCTATGTTGTATGGTCCGAGAGCTTCGTGCGATGGCCAACGCACGGAACTCTCAAACCTTGGGTCATTCTGTTACTTTTGCCAAATATTAATGAAAATATACATATACTCATATTTTGAGTTCTCTGTGTGTGTGAGTGTGTATTTCAAAATATACGGTAAACGATGAAATACATTGACATTAATACAAATCGCTAACACCTCTAAGCAAGTTAACTGAAACGATGCTACTATGAATGCATATTATTTGGCGCAACAACAATGCTACTTTGAATGTATGCGATGGGGAAGAATAAAAATAGAAATTTCAATGTTTGAAATACAAGGTGAGAGTTGTTACTGACTCTTCAGAGAAATCTAAATTATATTATATTTCATGCTTGACGACAAATAACTAGGACTGCCTTTCATCTGCATAAGAGAAATTGGAATTAAGCACCAATTCAGCGAACACTTGTGCTTCTTGAAATATGTCGTTATTATCCAGAGGTTATATTCTATCAAAGGTTTCATTGGAGAACGTTTATCAATCAAGTATATTATTTGATATTTTCTTTTATCTCTTCTGAAATCCTCAAATCAATTTTCTTATAATTCATACTTATTTCATTGAATTTTGAGTTGTCTTCTAATGGCCTGGATATGCTTAGTCTATATTTGCAGCTTATAAATGATGTAGATTGTATCACGTATGTGTCTCCCTGTGTATTTACTACTATTTCTTTACAAACTTCCATTTGTCATTACAGAAAATATCGTATCATGTTACATTGTAATGCAAAACGCTGCTGAAATTTGAGTTTAAAAGGGAGAAAATTGCTGATCATAAATAAATAGCCATTTAAACACCAGAAGGATATAAAAAAATATATCAAGGATTACGAAGAACTGTGGTGATTTAGATTAACGAAGAAAGAGCAATATTAAGAAAAAAGACTGAAAGAAAAAGAGAAAGATAGATGAAGAATGGAGACCTTACAAGTGAGAAGAGATTTTGAAGAAGGGTGAAAAAAATCTAGAGGGAGAAGGAAGAGCTGACAGCAGACACAAAAACGTTCAGTGTTGGGTACAGAGAGACGAGAGAGCAATTTCAGGGGAGAGTAGTCATCGATTACATCGACCCCCAGCTCTCGACTGGTGGTTATTTTCATTGACCCCGAAAGGATGAAAGTCAAAGCCAACCTTCGCAGAAATTGAACTCAGAACGTAAAGACGAACGAAATGCCGCTAAGCACCTTGTCCGGCGTGCTGACACTTTTGCCAGCTCACCGCCTTGAATGATGTAAATATCCGCAAGAGAAAATAAAAGAAAACTGGTACCATATGAAAGACGTTACTACATATATTTGCTCTGCGTCAAATTCCAGACACTCCCTATCCACTTACTGGCTCTTTAGAACTTTATAACCAATGCCTTTATGAATGACCAAACGTAACTTTACAATAAAACAATATAGACGAGATGAAACATCATAGTCACTAGGAACTACTAAACTGTTAAGATCTATGACAATGTCAGATTCGTGAAGATTGTTCTGAAAATTAATCAGAGCTAACCTGCTGAATGTTTCATAGATACAGTTAGATGTATAGAATGTAATAAGAGACAGGTGCAAAAATCAGGTAACAGATGAAATAAATCAGTGATGAAAGATCAAAGAGAAAAACCCGAACAAATATATATATATATATATATGGGAGAATTTACAAAAAAAAAACAACAGACGAAGACAGGTGGTGTAAACAACAAATGGATGTATTAGTTTAACGCTCGGGAATAGAGAAAGTCTTTGACGTTTCGAGCCTACACTCTTCAACTGAAAGGAACACAGAAAGAAACAAGGAGAGAAACAAGGAGAAAAAAAATTTAAATGTAATGGTCAGCGATCTATCATGGCAAATGCCGGACAGAAGGAACACACAGGATCACATATATATATATATATATGAATATGTATGTGTGTGTATGTGTGTGTGTGTGTGTGTGTGTATGTACACATATGCATATGCAAATGAATGAAATCATGTGAAATTAATTACTGGAATATAAATACTCTTGTATACACAACAGCTACTACTCTTAAAGAAAACCTAGGAGAAAGGCGGCGAGCTGGCAGAGTGGTTAGCACGCCGGGCGAAATGCCTAGAAGTATTTCGTCTGCCGCTACGTTCTGAGTTCAAATTCCGCCGAGGTCGACTTTGCCTTTCATCCTTTCGGGGTCGATTAAATAAATACCAGTTATGCACTGGAGTCAGTATAATCGCCTTAATCCGCTTGTCTGTCTTTGTTTGTCCCCTCTGTGTGTAGCCCCTTGTGGGTAGTAAAGAAATAAGAACACGTAGGTGAAATCTAAAATGACCAAAGTAACTAAATTAGTAAACGGAAACAACCAAGATGGAAAACAAAACTTGAAGAAAACATCAACAACATGCGCCACAATATCGGATGGTTAACTTCAACAATAAAATGTAAGGAGAAAAATGAGTTCACACTCACCAACTCTACCTGAGACAAAAGTTAATGAAACTTTGCTTTGTTATGCATGTATGTATGTATGTATGTAAGTGTACATAAATTAAATATATAAAGTTACTTTCAAAATAATATATCTAATGAACAGTGTTTACAAAATTTTAAATTATGAGGTAGCTGTATAAATGACAGCGAAATACGCGTAGAAGCAAATTGATGTATAGGAAAATTAGTCTGTCTAAAATTACATCTATTCACCACATGCATGCATATATATATATATATATGCATGCATATATATATATATATATATATATATATATATATATATATATACACATAGTCTAAATACCTACACACACTATATATATATATATATATATGTGTGTGTGTGTGTGTATGTGTGTGTAAATATACATATATATTTATAAAGGGAGAGAGAAATGGAGAGAAAGAGGGAAAGAAGGAGAGGGAGAGAAGGAGAGGGAGAGATGAGATCTGTTTAAAATTGTCACTAAATGATTGATTTCATTTTAAATTATAAACACAGCTTCAAGAAAGTTGCTATATTTCAAATGAATCACATCCTGCAATAAGTGTAATTGATGGCAATTATCTCCGATATATTTCATCCAATTAAGAATTATTCTGCTGATACTGGACATGTAGCTCTCTTTAGAAGATGGACATTAACTTTGGATCCTGGCAATTAAAGATAAATCTAACTAATCAACGAAGAAATCACAGCAATCATTATCGATTCCTGAATCGAAATCCCAATGCAAATGCAAGGCTGTTGGTGTTGGTGTTGGTGTTGATGTTGTTGTTGCGAGCCCAACCTATTCAGTTCTTTAAGGGCCAGCTAATGTTAGAAGTAGTTTCGTACATAAAACCAGAAATATTAGGAAGCCGGTAACAGTCGTTTAAATTATCGTCATCACTAATACTTTATTTTATCGATTTGTGTAAGGATGAAAGACAACAATTCTCCACAGCAGCATTTGGACTCACAAAGGACCCAAAAGAAATAACGCAAATAATTTTCCCCCACGGCTCCAACGATTCTGCCACCTCGTCATAATTAAACATCGAAACACATTTCAAAACATCGAATATTGTCTACTACTACTACTACTAGTACTGCTGCTGCTGCTGCTGGTGGTGAGGATGATGATGATGATGATGCTACTATTACTACTATAAGTATCAAATTGTCGCTCGAAGCGAGGAAGTTCGGGGGACGGGATATGACGATTACGTTGACTGCAGTCCTCAACTGGTATTTGCTTTATCGACCCCGAAAGAATGAAAGGTAAAGTCGACCTTAACCCTAAACTTAAGCCAAATTTGAACTTTGAAGGTAAAGACGGACGGAATGATACTAAGCAGTTTCCCCTGCGTTCTAATGAAAGAATACCGCAGCGAATAACAAACAGCGAGCTTCCGGGAAGAGTTCTTCGAAGGGTTCTTGAGGCATGACCAGTAAACATGACCCTTTCCATCATACCCAGCAAAATAAGCTGTGAGTTTTCATATACTACTACTACTACTACTACTACTACTACTACTACTACTACTACTACTACTAATAATAATAATAATAGTAATAATAGGAGAAGAAGGAAGGTATTGGTTTTATGCTTTTATGTCATGCTTTCTACTTGATTGGATCAACACGACAAGAATTAGAATAAGAACTGAAGAGCAGAAACTATTTGGAAGTTGATTAAGGATTTAAATTTTAGTAACAAGCGTTGATATAGCAGGATGCTGGTTACACATCTGGTGGAAGATGATAGTTATAATGTACAGTTCTAGCAGAACCTTCACAAATATGTCCTTGATAAATATCAGATGACAGAGTACCTCATAACTAAATGATATTTCATTATGCAATTTTAGTGGCGAAAGCTTCCCACCAAAATAAAATGTAATAACCGTGTTTGTATTCCAATGGAATCAAAAATGAAGATCGAACCGAAGAAATTGCAATAAATATTCTGCTCTATAAATATATTCATGAAATAGATAAAGGAATTTGTGTAGAATCGATTTAGTGCCACAAATTAGATAGGATGGTAAAACATTGCTGGAAAGACATCGGAGATTTAATAGCTGAAGTTGCTACAGAGATAATTATGGTAAAGCCAAAGTTTAAAGGAATTGTTGGAATGGTAGAGTTTGTGAATTTGGTTAAGTACGAATGCTATGGGGGTGGGGTTGAACTAGAACTTGCGCTTTTTGGTGGCCTATGATTTGAGAGAATGGATGAGTGTCGTCTGTTTTCCTGATATTTCCCTCCTTTAAGCACGAAGAAACGGAACAGAAAAGTTAGGTTCCTCCTCTCATCATTGCATACAAACTTCGAAGAGTCATACGTCAAAACAGACATTATATTATTTTCTAATATTCTTGAGAAAAAGCGTAATGAAACGGATGCTGTTGTACGTTGGAGAGTAATTTTACAGACAAAAACAAGTGTCACGTCTATCTCCATCCGTTATTATTATTATTATTATTATTATTATTATTATTATTATTATTATTATTATTATTATTATTATTATTATCATTATTATTGTTGTTGTTGTTGTTGTTATTCTTGTTGTTGTTGTTGTTATTATTATTATTATTATTATTATTATTATTGTTAATATTATTATTATTATTCTCTTTTACTGTAATTATTTTTTATACTTTTGCATTTTCTTTTATTTTAATTTTTTCCACTTTTGTATTTATTTTAATTCTTTTTTCTAAACTTTTGTATTTATTTTAATTATTTTTCCACTTTTTGTATTTTCATTTATTCTAATTACTTTTTTCTACTTTTGCTCTAATACCTTGTCTGTCTGGAAGTCAAAGTCTCAGAAGATTTTTGCCTTCCCCTTTTCGTCCATCACCTTTTCCGTAACACCATATCCATACTGACGACATATTAGCCAGTGGAGGTCTTTGGCTACTTTGTCGTGTCTACACTTGTACACTTTCTGCGCAAGACTTTCACATGCACTAACGATGTACGTCACGCTCTCAATCCCGTTCTCACACATTCTGCAGAGGTCCCTTGCACTTGTGTGGCATATATTCTTTTTCATTGAATTGGTATTCAATACCTGCTTCTGGGCAGCGATGCTTAGGCTTTCAGTATTCTTTTTTAGGTCAGCCATGATGCTCCCTGGTTTTTTAATTTGTTGGTTTCATGGTGGAACTGATCATGTAATTCCATGCGGAGCAGGCTTTCTTCTCTCTCGTTGGCTGTTCTTGATTATAATTCATGAGTACCCTCAAGTCCATTTTTGTTAAATCGTTCTGCATTAGCAGCATACTGTAGCAGGTCTTGTTTGCTGTTTACCAAATATTCTGTCATGTTTCTTCTTTCACTGTTGATGAATTCCCGTACGCTAATAAGCCCACGTTAGCCCTTACCTCTCTTCACGTAGAGCCTGTGACATTTGCCTTAGGGTGAAGGGCACCATACATTGTCATTGTCTTTCGGGTAGTGCGATCAAGTTGGTCAATCTCTGCTTGCGTCCATTTCAGGATGGGTGCACCGTAGCGGACTACAGTAACATCACATATGTTAATGACAGTCACAAAGTTCCTGGAGTTGAGTTTTGATTTCAAGAGAAGTTTGAGGCGCTTGAAATATGCACTGATGACCTTGTCTTTCATTTCTCTGTAGAAGATATTATCCATCTCCAGGATCCTATGGTACTTGTACCTATCATTATCCGGGTCTTCCATTCACTCTCCGTTTGGCAATTCTATGCTCCTACAATCTGTTTTCTTCTCCCGTTTCAAACTGAGAACAGCACACTTCGTTATACCGAATTTTATCCCTATATCCTTGCTGCACAACCGCACAGTTTCAGCCAGCCTCTCCATTTCAGGATTTGGTTTGAGTTGCGAATTTTTAGGAGAGTGTCACGTTCATTCATACTGGATTCTTTAAGTTTCAGCCATTCAATCATGATTTGATTTTTTTAGATCATCTTGTTCAGTTGGGTCAATTTCAGTGAGGCTTTCTTCATCTATTTGATTTTCATCAGCCTTGGTACTTATGGCTGGTTCAGAGAGTATTTCACTTTGTTTATTAGTTACATTGGCTCTTCTTTAGCTGCAACTTTGTTCCCTTTATCTCTTACTGATTGTTTAATTTGGTCTTGGTCAATCTCTAATTCAGTTAGGAATTTCTTTCCCATAATGTTTCTCCTGACGTTGGTAAGTTTGTTACTGTCTATGTAGAATCTTACTTCAAGGTGCTTGTCTCTCCAGTTTAGGTAGGTTTGTTCAGTATTAGATTTATTTGTGGGAAAATACATGGCACGATAGAAGGCCTTAAGATCTTCTTTATTATCTCCCCTTGACCATTTTTCATTCTTGCTCTTTTGGTTATTTGATGACGAGCGTGGATGGCCATCTGTTGGAATATTCCGGGTGTGGGGTACTTCCAGCTCCTGTGTTTCGACAAGATTTGAACCAGTAGCTGATTTTTCGCACCCAGTCTGCTACTCACTGGGGTGCGCAGCTCTTGTTGTTGTTGTTGTTGTTGTTGTTGTTGTTGTTGTTGTTGTTGTTGTTCTTCTTCTTCTTCTTCTTCTTCTTCTTCTTCTTCTTCTTCTTCTTCTTCTTCTTCTTCTTCTTCTTCCCATCATCATCTTTAATACTTTAATATCATTAGTCAACAAATTAACTAATTAACCTGTTAACTAATCACTTGTTTCGCCAATCGCTAGCTTGATCGATCATTCAAATTGGTTTCCCAGAATACTTTCGCCGTCATTTCAGACCTTATCAATAGACCTCATCAATATTCTGAAGATCAACCCAAAAGAAGATCTTGATAGAATAGTGAAATGAATGAACTTTGGTCCACTGAATTCGCGCGTAAATGGCTGAATATCCAACAGATACCTTTCTGTAATGTATCCTCAGGTTAACATATTGTGTCACAATGTGAAATGATGAGATGTTTTAGTTACAGGTACCATCTACCTGGCAGTCTTCCATCCATCTAATTTTACTATCAAGACACAACCATTCCAACCCAGAGCTATAATGTTCTCCGTAGCTCCCCTTTCAAAATACTCTTTTTTAAACACTGGTCTTTACCACTTCAAGTTGATCATTTATCATAGTAATCATATCTAACTCTACGTAGTTGCCAGATAAATGACTTTTGGCATCTCTCCTTCCAATATAACCTTCTTCCCTCACTAATCGTCAACGGATCAAACTGAACATTTATCATTGTAAACTTATTCAAATGTCTTTATCCATCCGATCTAAAGTACTTGGAAAAGGTTACAATGGTTACTGTTTCTTTTTTATTCTTTTGATTCAGTATAAATTATAGAAAGGATATTTCAGAAACTAGCAAAAAAAAAAAATGCTCTGTTTTTGGTGGAAAGTGTAAGAGACTGAAAACGAAATAGTCATACATTTTTATGTGAAATAATATTTGATGATGTGAGAAATGTATGCCTAGGATACAATAATATAATGACGAAGACATAAAAGTCATGCATAAAATAATTTAGCAGATATTCTGGAAAAAAAAGTGTTGAACTGTCAGCTTTATGAAATGGAAACATGTAAAACAACGTCGCAGAAGAAGTATTCAGAAAATACTATGAAGATAGGTGTGTATATCAAAGTGAAGTGGCTTCCGCTATTTTAGATCTTCTCAGAGAAATAAGAAATTCTTCACAATTTATAGACAACATCCAAACAAATCTGCTCGACTGTTTGCTACGATATCACTACCAAACACTCTCCCCACTCTGACTCCTATATGTGCTATCTCCTCTCTCTTTCTCTCTCTGTTTGTCTTTCTCTCTCTGTTTGTCTTTCTCTCTCTCTCTCTCTCTCTCTCTCTGCCTTCTTTTCTACCGATACTAAAGCTTTCATTCCTCGAAAATAGCCGGTTTATGCCTCCTTCACTCAGGTACTTCCAAGTCACGTACTTCTATTTTCATCTCCCACATTGCATGCAACACCTCAATTCCTGGCTTCAATTCAATAATCAGTTTTTTTTTTCTTTCTAGAATGTCAGCTTCCTAGATTCTCTATTCTTTGTGCGTCTTTCCTGTAATCGTTGACATGGCATAGTTTAAGCCTAACGATTGCAAAATTAATCTTACCGGTTACTGATGGTCGGTGAATACCATGACAAAACTCCTTCATCCAGATACAACTTCTTGACAAAAAAGAAATTGATTTTCAAAAGCCTTTCACCTTCTCAACATATTAAAGACAAGAGAAAGTCCTGGAAAGTGCTTCGATCATCTTTGAAGTGTTACAAACTCTTGGCAACCCCTTCCTCAAATCGACAACTAAATAATTGAATTAGTTTACGGTAGAAGAACGCCTATTGCAATATCATATTTTCCATTTGATCTTCCAAGATAATTAACTGAAGAGTTCAGATGATAAAATATGGGTCCAGGCACTTATGTATAGCTAAAGGCATTCGTTTACTACGTGCGTGCCTCCCAACTCGCTCGCACCGTATGGCAACTGGGATAACTGTCTGCCGCCCTAGTTGGGGGTTTACGGATATCAACAAAGTGGGAATTGGTAGAAGAACGAGCAGAAAGCCGTCATATGCATGTATGTGTGTGTGTGTGTGTGTGTGTGTGTGTGTGTGTGTGTGCGCATATATGTATGTATGTCATTATTCAGTTTATTTTTCAAGATTCTTGCCAATAAAGAACCAGTTTCTGACATAGGTCCAAGGCTCCGTCATTGGGATTTCAACACCAACGGGGTATGTTTGCATGTATGTATGTATGTATGTATGTATGTGTGTATGTATGTATGTATGTATGTATGCATGTATACGTGCAGATTTGTATTTTTGTTTTATGTATGTATTCTCATGCATATAGTTGCATATCTAGACATGCTCTTATTTACTTAAATGACAAACTTCTGGAAAGTTTTACAGATTTGTACAGTTCCTTTCTGATTTTAAGAAGCCTAATTTCTCAAGATTTAGGCTGTCTGTTACATATCTCAGGGCCCCATTAATTACAGGTATAGACCTGAACCCATAATCTGGATAGAGTAACTGACAATGTCTCAATCGTTCAGTGTCGGTGTTCTCTCTTACACTGATCTTTAGCTTTACGTCTACATCCCCTGCGCAGCTGATTTCCACATCTCTACACAGTTTCGGTTCTCTTTCCAAAATTCTAGGCCTCGTGCCTTTAGCAGAAAGGATTATTATTTTCTTAATATTATTTTATGATTTTTTTCTTTGTTCCATCCTCCTCCGCCTCCGCCCCATCATCATCATCTTCATCATCTTCATCGTCGTCGTCGTTGTTATCATCATCATCATCATCATCATCATCATCATCATCATCATCATCATCATCATCACCATCATCATCATCAACAGCAGCAGTAGCAGCAGCTGTAGTTTTATTAAGGTGGCAGACCTGCAGATAGAATTTCTTTATTGTAATTTGGTCCGACCTCAGTTTTGCCTTTGATCTTTTCTATGACAATTAAATAAATTAGCAGTCAACGTCTGCGGTAGATTCAATCCTCTCAAAACTCCTGGTCATGTGTCAAAATTAGAAGAATTTTAATCATGTAAGCATTTGTAGTGACCCAAATTTCTACGCGGTGAACAGATCTAAGGGGGACGGATTGGTCATAAAGGTTAGTGAGAAGCATGGGGTGGAGCAGACAATACTTCTGACAAGATGACGCAAGTCGATCGTATCGAGTAGCCTTGAATCAACGTGTTACAAGAGCGGCCATGTGTGAGGATTAGAGACAATAGAAGCATTAGCAAAAATGGAAATGCGAGGAGACACAGCACATATGTGAGTTGGTATGTGTTTGTGAGTGATTCGATTCCAGTTAGTCAGGTAGTCTTATTTTGGATAAAGTCTAAGATTTTTGCATCTCGTGAAGGATAAACACTGCCCTGTATGTTTGAGCTGTACATTTGGGTTTCAATATTTGTCAGCATATTTTCTTGATAATATCGAATATTAGATAATGTCTAAAATGCGTATAAGTGTTATAACCACCCTCCCATACGTGTGAGCCGTATACTTGGATTTCAATATTGGTAAACATTACTTGCTAATATCGAATATTAGATTATAAAACTACAGTCAGTTTTCAATAGTGGTATGAGAATGGAGCTTAAACACCAAATTTACACAGGCTGCAATAAAGTAAAAACATGTAATTATTACTGCAATAAATTGTTATCATCATAGTAATTCTTTATTATGGTTTCTAAATGTTAAGAAACAATCTTGGATAAATAGTTTTGTTCAACGCTATTGAGACAGCGTTAAAATGAAATCGCCATATTTGTATTGATGATTTTAATTAAATAGTGTTTAAATTGCATT
>NC_142938.1:83089168-83114168 GCF_046866305.1 Octopus bimaculoides | reverse complement strand
TTCAATCCGGTAGAAAAATGTTATCCTCTATTCTGCCAGAATCCTAAAAAAAAAAATACAAGTTTATAGAGATGTGAGGAGACTTGTCACGAAATCTCAAGACAAACAGCCATACTAAGTAAATTAGCTTGTAATAACTTTTTGATATTATCATTATTATTATTATTATTATTATTATTATTATTCTTTCAATTTTGTTTCCATATCTTGCTGAGTGTCTTCCCGACAGCTAGGGCAAAGGAAATCACTGAATACATTGGTAGGCCATTAAAATAAACACATCCAATTGTTCATTTACAAAGTCAAGAAAAAGAGGGAAAAACGAAAAAAAAAAAGAAAACGGGAGAAAAAGAATAATAAGAATAAAAAGAGGAAAAAACGAAAAAAGAAAACAAAGAAAATTCACATCGGCAACGCACTTCTCAGTCCGTGTGTCGCCTTAGTTCAAACAACATTTTACACTTCAAGACTTCTTAAGGCAACTGGAAATCCCATGCAAGATTGATGTCTTGCAAAAAGCAGCCTTACTGGGCACAGTGCACATCTTAAGGAAAGTATTATCCGTCTGAGGTCCTTGTTGTGACTTGACAGACGACTAAAGACTCCGGTGCATTTTTTACTTACACTGCGTTACGAAGGAATAATAATAATAATAATAATACTAATACTAATACTACTACTACTACTACTAATAATAATAATAATAATAAATAATAATAATAATGATGATGATGATAACGAAAAGGAAAAGTTAGTGGTTGGAGAAGGGAGATGGGGTGTAGGAAATAATGGAAATCTGACATGTTATATATATATATATATATATATATATATATATATAAATATTATTCTCAAATTTCATGACGCTACAAATATTAATCAAAAGGTAAACTTAGTCCGAATGACAGACGAAATATAATGTAAACAAATGTATTTAGATATCATAAAATTCTATCTCCATGGAGTCAGAAGTAAGACGCTGTTATCTTCTCTCCCTTCTCATCTTTCAAGCTTTGTTGATATTCAGCCAATTCGGTACCAGCCGAATAAACATATGATTCTGCCTGCCACATCAATATAGACACTGTATCAATATAGAAAACATTTGTTGACTGTAACTTCGAAGTGCTATCCTGCAAGGTTTTGTCATACAGTGAAATAGTACGAGTGTAACAATTCCATATGTAAGAGAAATTAATTATCGATAGCGGAAGAAACTATGAGTCAGAGGATGATTCTACATACATACATACATACATACATGCATGCATGCATACAAAAATATCCTGTGGTTCATATTGAAATTCTAATGAGGGAGGCTTGGATCTGGGTTAGAAACCGGTTCTTTCTCTATTGGCAAGAAATCTTGAAACAGAACTGAATAACGACATACATACATACATACATACATACATACATACATATATATATATATATATATATATATATATATATATATATATATATATATATATATATATATATATATATATATATATATATATATATATAGATATATATACATACATATATATATATACATACATACATATATATATATATATATATATATATATATATATATATATATATATATATACACATATATATATATATATATCCATATATCCATATATATATCCATATTCACGCTAGCTATTTGATAAATTCTTGTAAAAGAATTCGTCCTATTATTGAATTTATATATATGATTGACCGTTGACTGAACACTATTCAATTTTTTTTCTCCGTGTTTTTCTCCTTGTCTCCGTATTCTTTCTGTTGAAGAGCGTAGCTCGAAACGTCAAAGACTTTCCGTATTCCCGAGCGTCATACTAATACATACTTTTGTTATTTACACCACCTGTCCTCGTCTGTTGTTATTTTTTGTATATTCTCCCATATATATATATATATATATATGTATGTACGATCGTCACTAAGTGTGACTTAGGATGCCGGATCACCTACATTACTAGATATAAGAGTTAAAATACTCTTAATGCTGTAAGAAGAACGCATAGAATATACACATATGCTAACAAGGGAGGTAAACACCCTACGGACTCTTCAAGTGTCACTCAGATTAGATCTAGTTTCGTATATGACTGTAAACATCGTCAGTGATGACTGCTTGAACGGCGTTTGATCGGTTAGTTCCCTTTGCTAGCATATATATTTTTACCGCAGAAATTTATGGATGATTTAGCGAAATGCTAATGCGTATACTAAAAGTTGATATAAAGAGCCATGCGCAATGTGATAACAATGTACATACTTTCTGCAGCATTAAGTGTATGTCTAACAATGTAGGTGCTCCGGCATCTTAAGTCACACTTAGTGACGATTAAAAGTTTCTTTTAGGGTATTATATTGCGCCTGGCAATATTATATTAATTTACACACACACACACACACACACACACACACACACACACACACACACACACACACACACACACACACACATATAAGACAAAAAGAGATGATACAAGAAAAAACAAAGCTTATGTTGTAATACTCCTCTAAAGGCACTTCGGGACAAGGCGATGGTTTTAGACTAGTCAAAGGATTAAGTGTAGTAATTAAGAACTAGATCAATATTCCTATTGGTTTATTTTTCCCATTTCCGCCTACCAAATTTCACCCATGACAATAGAACCACCATTTTGTTTGTTTTGCTTTTTTTTAATGTTCGCATAAATTTGCTTGTTTGCAAACTTTGTACTTCATTACAAAGTATGTGCACATCCATGCTAGTGACCATCACACAAATTTCTTCAATTAAAATTATTTGATTTCGTCTTGACAAACATGTACGCACACATTTTTTTCTTTCGTGCGCAAGTTGTAAGGTCAGGAAGAAAACTGCTCATGAGGCGGATCGAACTCGATACTGTGGATCAAACCCAGAACCATATAGTACCGAATCTTAATCTGCGCGTCACTATGTCCGTGTAAGATCTACAGCAGAAAGTCTGTTTGTCATCCGAAAGAAAGATTTTGCCAAAGACACTTATAAGCACAATATATTATCAGCAAAAAAAAAACAAAACAAAACACAGAAAGAAAACCCATTTCTTTGAATGAAGGTGCATATATTTGTGTAGATGTTGTGGTTGTTATTGTTGTGCAACGAGAATGCCTTCTGTTTTTTACGCATGGTACAGATCTACCGACCAGATAGAGAATATACACTGGGGTGATAGCACGTACGAGATCGTATGTGATAATTTCGCGAGCAAAATGTAAACATGGGTGCGGATGTGTAAGTACGTAGGTGCGTGTGTATATGAATGTCTATTTATGTTTGAGAGTATGCTTGCGAGCATGCTCTTATGAGTGTATGTCTCTGTGTGTGTGTGTGTATGTATCTGTGTGTGCGTATGTGTGCGTGTATGTGTGTGTGTAACTGAAAGTAAATGGACGTTTGCGAGATTAAGGAAATTGGTGTTCATATGTAAAAAAAAAATATGTAAAAGCACTCTTTGAGTTTATGTATGTGGTAAAAGCTATGTGTGACAATGTGAGAAAAGGATTTTAGATAAATAAATATATGTGTGTGTGTGTATACATATATGTATATGTATATATGTGTGTGTGTAGTGAGAAAGAGGTATATTAATATATATACACAGAAACATATGTATGTGTATATGTGTGTGTATATGTATACACACACGCACAAAGAAAGTGGTACATATATACACATGAAGATTACAGAGAGAAGACAGGAGTATTAATGGTCTGACTATATGAAACCTACTTACTAAAGGAAAGTTTTGACATTTTAATCTATCCAAGAAGACATGTTCAATGACAACACTAATGCTTTTGTTGACACATGATTTAGCTTGACTCACTTTAATAAGTTTCTTATTTATGCTTTCTCTTTCACTCGTATTGTCTTATAAGTATATCGCCCGAGAAACTCCCAGTCTGATGAACTAAATCCGTCGTCTTCTGCGTATAACCCTCTCTAACTAGGCCTTGTGTAACTTGCTGCAAAGTTTACGCTGTTTCAATCACAGGGGGGCATACCCCCTCCTTTACCACCATCAGTCTATGAAGCTCCTAAAAGGATCATGGCTGCTTTTATTCTTCCTCCGTCGACGTAATAAATAAATGCCAAAATTAAGTTTCAAATTATGGCTCAAGGCCAGCAATTTTAGTGGAGGTGAAAAGTGGATTATACCTACTCCAGTACTAAACTGGTGCCTATCTTATCATCCCCGAAAGGATTAACGGCATAGTCGACCCCGGCGGCATTTGAACTCAGTATGCAAGGAACGTGAAGGAATTTTGTTAAGTATGTCGCTCGGGGCGGTAATAAATCCGTCGGTTGCTACCATGCAAATGTTAAAAGTAATCCTTTCTATTCTGGGGACAAGGCCTGAAATTTTGGGGGTCAGGTGTTGTCGACTACGTCGAACCTGTGCTCATCGATTCCGAAAGGATAAAGGTGAAGTCGACTCAGTGACATTTGAATTCAGAAACTAAAGAGCCGGAAGAAATGCCGCTAAGTATTTCTTCCGGTGTAGCAACGAATAATGCAGGTCGCCGCCATATAAATGTTAGAAAAAAAAAAGAATCATTATTGGCTCAGTAAACAGCGAGAACCGAAAAGATTTCTTGTACATTTATGCTTAATAGCTGCTGGCAGTTTTGAACGCAAATATGCAAGTTGCTGTTGTGTTAGTCACAACAGAACAGCTACTTTCTTTAAAATGACTGTGTTTAAAACATAGTGCAATGGATTATGAGACACCGGTGTTTCGACATGCTGTTCCTCATCAGCCGGACTAACGAATCTGACAAGAACCGATGGACTTGTTTATAATTTCAGCAAACTGTTCGCCGATCCGTGCTGATATCTACCAGCCGATAATAAATCATTATTTGCGCGTTGAACAACCGAAATCGAAATGATGACTTGCATCTTAAACGAGAAGTTGTTCTCCTGTGACGAGATCAACAACGATTAGCATACTTGCGTTCGAATCATTCAGAACGTTTTGAGAATAAATATGCATGTTATCGACTGTTAAAAATATCTTATTTGAAACTCTAAGCAAAATAAACGTTGACCTGAAATTAGAGATAGGCATGGCTGTGTATTTAGTCGGCTTGATTCCGAAATCGTAGGTTCCCAGTTGCGACCTCCACGAGGTAGTACTTTTGGCAAGTAAACGCATCAATTTGGCAGTGATTCCACTGCTAACAGTATGTATTTTACAGTAAATCGTTTTGATTGAATTAAGATGGACACAGCGAAATACCAAAGGAATGGATATAAATTGATAATGTCTTAAGCGGCATCTCAGTATCATATTACCTTAGACATATATTCATTGCTGCTCTATTATTCTACAATTCTATTATCTTATCATTGGATGTATTGCATAGATAAAGATGTCTGTTTCTTTATGGAAGAGAACAACGTTGGTAATGTGTTAGTTTTATTCATAGTAATTAATTTCAGTCCAGTAGTTGGTATATTGTTCCATAATTATCTAATCGCTTAATAGTCTTTGATATAAGTGTATACAAATCGATATCAGTTTAAATATGTAAGCATAAACGCGCGCGCACGCGTAACACTATACATATATGATAGACGCCTACACAGTTTGCATCTATTAAATTTCAGGAAGACCCATAAAGTATCGGGTAAACGCAAAGTAAGTGCTATGGATAATAGACCATGGTTAAGCTCCAGGTTCGATAATGATATGAGTGAGGAGTCCAACGTGGGTCATGTGTTAGCATGCATATATATATAAATTGACAGAATGAGATGAAAAAAAAAACAAACCAAGGCAGTGAATAGATTTCATAACATTTATCAGGAAAAGGTCTTACAGCAGTTTCCGGGATATTTTATATATCCCTTCATCAGAGACGGTGCGAGAAAATATTTAAGTACTAATTATTGAAGAGAAAATATGAGATACAGAGGGAAGTAAGAGAATGAATATAGAAGCGAGATACATAAGGATATTATATTTGAAGTTCCATTATTCATGTAGAATGACGTATATAAATGGTGAAGAAATTTTTTTGTACTTGGTGTGTGAAAATTACACACCATGTACAAGAAAATTTCTTCACCAAAAACCTTTTCCACCATTTATACACACCATTCTACTTGAATAATGGAACTGCCAATACAATATCCTTATGTATCTCACTTCTATATTCATTCTCTTACTTCCCTCTGTATCTCATATCTTCTCTTCAATAATTAATACTCAAATATTTTCTCTCACCGTCTCTGATGAAGGGATATATAAAATATCCCGGAAACAGCTGTAAGACATTTTCCTGATAAATGTTACGAAATCTATTTTCTGCCTTAGTTTTTTTTATCTCATTCTGTCAATTTATACATAGATATAAAATTTAAATAGATACATGTATACTTTAAATATATAACAACACCAGCAAGTTTGCATCGATTTTTCGTTGCTATATATACACATCGAATTTCTGAGACATTTAAAAGCAAATAAATTATTTGATGTTTAATTATAATTTCATTTTTAATTATATTGTTTAAATAATGTACTTGTGAAACATCTAAGTAGTCATTATTCAAGAACGAAAGAGTCCATTTTATCCAAACATTATTTTAATATTGATTTGTATGATAGATCAAAGACTACAAAATATGATGGAGGGATAAAAATTGATTCTATCAACAGCAGCATTTAATTCTGGTTTTATTTGATCGATTCCGGATAGATAAAGAAAAAGTGATTTCCGCGTCATTTGAATCTCGGTAAAATATATTTCTTTCTGTGTATTCATAACTTGCATGAAGTGAAAGCTTTTCAACCAAACATTAAGGTTTGGTTACGTTCTCAGTTCTAAACTATCTGATCTCTTTGAACTACGGCACATAGATTTCTGCATTTTACAGGAAGAGAAATATAATGTTGGCAATGCAAGTGACAGAAATTGACTTCATCTGGGAATTGTTCCAGAGGTTTATTTTTGCCGAAGGAAGAAAAGAAAACCAAAGAAAACAATGATATGCTTTATAAAAGTAACTTCAAAGAAGGATTATTGGTGACTTAATCAACAGAATACTGAAAACCTATCCAAGGAAATTCTAACAATAGAAATTACACTGCGAATGTATGGAAGCACGACGCCGCTTCTGAGATAGTAAGCTTCTTAAATAGGTGGTGCTTTGTATAGTGCCTCTGATTTTTTTTAGAATAATATGAAATTTCAAAATTAGAGATTTCTTATATAACGTTTGTATAAATATGCCAAGAGGAGAAAACGTTTGAAAAGAGAAGTGTTAAGATGGATAGTAATCATGTGTGAGATTGAGTCAAAGTGAAAATTTTGGAACAAATATCTACGCTCATTATCAAAGTAGCTGAAGATGCTAGATACGATACTGAAGCATTTAGATATGTCTTTCTATGCTCTGCAGTCGATCCCTAATAAGAGTAGTCAAGTACTAGAGAGAATTGACTGAACTAATCCCACTGCAAATAATAGATAGTATAAATATAACACTCTGCTAATGTAAGAGAAGTTTATTGAAATAGACAAGGACACTCTATGGTAGAACGAATAAAAAGAAGGATAAAATAACATGCAGAATTTAGTTAGGTCTGCATAAAATAGACAGGAAAGAAAGAATATCACTGTCCCACTAACGACCAGACTATCGGATGTTGTTACCCCCTGCTGGTCACAATGCGCTTCCTTGCATTGTTATAGCTTTCGAATTAGGTGACCCCCGCCTCCATGATTGAGGTGGAGGAAGCAGCTCAACCCTTCTCCCCGTGCGGAACGCCAGTCTATTACAAGGTTACACATTCGCAAGTGAGTGAACTGGATCAATGTGAAATAAAGCGTTTTGCTCAAGAAGACAACGCACCGCCGATCTGGAAATCGAAACGATGATCTTGTGATTATGAGTAAAACACTCAAATCACCAGACCATGCTTTTTCACAAAACACTAAAATATACAAATTAAATAAATTCAATAGAAAGATCTAAAAGCTTTACTTTTTGTCGTCATCTTTTTTTTTTCTCTTTTTTGCTTTTTTGATCTCATAGATGATGATTTTAGCAAAAGACATTATATAACCCTGTAAATTGTTATTAACGAATGACAGTTTAACACATTTTGGTCAAGGATCAGAACTAGAGAATGATAGTAATGTAAATTACATTGCAAGATGTACGCTTTGCATCCTTTCAATGCGATGCTTCCAGTTGCAGGAATTATATTAACCCTGATTTGGTGAGACATAAGAATGTATCAAGTTCTTTTGCGTCTTTTCTCTTGACCCCTCAGCAACTTAATGAAATATGTTGGAATAATACACACATGCATACCTACATACAAACACACACACACAATTATATGTATGTATGTATATATGTTTGTATGTATACATATGATATATATATATATATATATATATATATATATATATATATATATATATATATATATATATATATATATATATGTATACATATGTGTGTGTGTGTGTGTGTGTGTGTGTGTGTGTAATGCTGATAACTTTTTCCCTCGCGCTTTGCTCTGTTCAATAGAGAGAAAAGGACGATTGATTGTTAAATGGTCGATACCTTAATACTGACCTGTTTATCTCAAGGCAGTTCGCTGGTGAAGATGGCAGTGTATTTGGCTAATGACCTGACCTGACCTGACCGTATTTAAGTTTATATCTCTTCATTGTGAGTTCACATCTCATTTGGAAAAGAACCTGATAAAATAAATGCGACAAGTAGATTAACATCGATTCAGCAGAATGTATATTCTTCATTCCAAAGAAAGAAAGCTGTATACTTTATAATAACAATAATTCAGCTTCGTGATTTTTCTCTCCTCCACAACATTATCAGGGAATCTGAAGAGAAACTGGTACATAGATTTCCTTCATTATCTGCTTCTTAGCGGCATTTACCATTTGTATTTACCATTTACCATTTACCATTTGTATTCAAATTAAAAACAAGGAAAATTGAACTTTTTGTCAGAAGATACGACCGCTTCTGCACAAGCACGTTATGGAACAGTGTCAGCTAACTGAACAAAATAAATCGCTCTTTGTTGTTATTCTTACTGTCTCAATCTCGGTCATATCTGATCGAGTAGACCTATGACACGTTCAGGTGCAAGGCTTAACTGTATAATGCGCAGCGTAACATTGGGGACACGTTGCAATCTGTCCATCATCTGGTCTGTAGACCTCTATGCTTTTAGATCCTTCTCTTGGTCAGAGAGAACAAAGGAATGATGGGCTCAGTCAGAGTCCAGTAATTACAATTCCTTAGCACGTATTATAGATATGAGGTGTAACCCAGTACAATATATGTGATGAGGCAATCGGTACCTATCTTTCTATATGCTTATACATTTGTGAACATCCTGCCTCCATCTGTAACTAGACTTTGCGTCCGCGTCCTTAACCTGTGATCAATATTTTCATTTGATATTATTTATAGATCAAGAGAAAAATCAGAAAAGTTAAAAAAACATGAATTTTTAGGTGCTCCATAATGAAAAAAGATATTTTATTTCCAACTAAAGTATTTAAAACATTTAAACTTGTTTAGGAAAGATTTATTAAGTAAAAAGATATCCAGATTCATAAAAGAACCAGTTCAATCAAACACTTGAGCTTTTTCAATTTAGCGTCTTTATCATCTTCTCATAAATATATACTTTAGCTAAGTAATGATACCATGTACGATTGATTTTCTACGTGTGGAGAAAGCAAGCGTTGGGAAATAGAGATCCTTTCAATATCTTCCTTCCATCACATATACTAAAGTGAATTTGTATTGTGTTTATAAACTTTGATGCTCCTCCTACAAGAAAAAAACTACGTTCTTTGGTGCACCTCCGGTGAAGGAATATAGCTTTGTTTGGCTCAGTCTATTTGGTCAACGAATACGTCTCATTAGTACATTTCAGTTTTGAGATTAGTGAAAAGAAACAGTGTTTATATATAAAATGCAGTTGCTCCAAGTATGTACGAAAATATTCTAATTTATATTAAAATCTTGCAACCATACTGACATGAAGAAATAAATAAACAAATGCAAGATATGTATTAAAGAAAAATAATATATTTAAGAACACTTACGCAGCAGAGCTTTCGCACTAACCTGGGAAGCCATGTCAACAACATGCTTTCCATTAGCAGTTCAATAATTTCTATAAACCCCGATTTTAGTCATCCAACCTTCCTCTTTCGCTAAGATGGTCAACGTTACTCAGTAATTTCGTTCACATTGTTTGAAACGTGTGCAAAGAGTTAGCTAAAGAGAAAACTTAGTCTTGAGTAGCGCTTCATTAAAAATTTTAACGATCCGATTTTGGTGAAATGGGAAAATCGTTAGAGCATCAGAAAAATTATTTTCCCATATTTATTTTTCGGTTTTATACTTTCTACGTTCTAATCTTGTCAAAGTCCACCTTGTCCTTTTTCTTCTTCTATTTTTAAAAATTTTCTTCTTCTGGCTCAATTTAATCGATTACACCTGAAAACGGCAAAAAAAAAGACAACATTCTCTCGCTTTCAGCCAACGCTATTGATAAGTATATTAAAGTAGTGGATGTCATTCATGAGTAAGACGACTTTGACGATATATTAATCTCTATATACTGTATTGTGGACACCTAGTGTATGAAATGGCTGAACGAAATAATCACCAGAGACGCTGTGCTGTGACAGCTGTATAATTCCATTACAGGCTTGAAGCATTTTAACTTCATTTATGCTAGTGATTACACACACATACACACACACACACACACGCTATGCACACACGCTATGCACACACGCACACACACACACACACACACACACACACACACATATGTATATTTAATCAGATATATACATATACATGCATATATGTGTGTGTATGTATGTATACACATTCCACCACACACACACGCATCCACACAAAAACACTCCATACACACACACGTCATTGGAAGCAACATCAACATACAAATACGCTCAACTCTCCAAGTTAATGTTTTATATTCATATTAAAAACAAAATTTATGTTTATTCAGAGCCAAGCTTTATTAATTGATTATCTTTATAATTTGTTAATCCTATTTATCAAACTGTCATATTGCTAACAAGATTTTTCTGTAATACAGGTTTTAATCCATCCAACTTTTCTTGAACTACTGAGAAAAAGTGAAGACTATTTCCTTCAAAAAATAGTCTTCAATACAGAATTACCTACATGAATAACCGAAAATATTTTATAATGACCCAAAGACTGAAGGTCAAGGCGACGTTTGAATTCGATCATGGAAAAATATTTTGATTACTTTATCAAAAATAACTGAAACATTATTATATCACAGTATTGTAAAATAACGATAAAACATAAACTTTATCATACTGTCATATTGTAGAAAAACCACGAACATTATCGTATTCTTCAATAAGATGTTACATTTTTTTTGTTGGAGTATTCCGCATTGGTGTACGAACATTATCATTTATTAATACTGTGGTCTGAACATAAACACCATTACATTGCTATGATAGAATAACAGAATAAAATAATAAACAAGGACATTATCTCTTTGGTATAATGTAGGATCAACATGAACACTATCAGATTGATATACAACATGAACATTATCATTTCAATATTGTTGTAGAACAGGGCAACGAGCTGGCAGAATCGTTAGCACGGCGGGCGAAATGCTTAGCAGTATTTCGTCTGTCTTTACGTTCTGAGTTCAAATTCCACCGAGGCCGACTTTGCCTTTCGTACTTTCGAGGTCGATAAATTAAGCACCAGTTGCGTATTGGGGTCGAACTAATCGACTGGATCCCCCCCCCAATTTCGGGCCTTGTTCCTAGAGTAGAAAAGAATATGAACATTGTCGTTTTATTATTGTTGTAGTATGAATTTGGACATTATCACATTATCACGTTATTATATTGCACAATGAACAGGAGCATTATCACATGGTATATTAGTAGAGCATTATGGCTGCGTTATATTTCAGAAAGTAGAGAGGAATTATCCGTAACCAATCTAGAGTGAGCTAACAGTCCTCAAATATCTCAAAGGAGATATTTTGTTAAACAAACATTTGTACACATACTGTACAGTGATATTTCTCTCGTAAAGTTCAACTGATTCTATATGTGGAATGGTGAAACATTTTTGAGATCTACACCATTATCTCTAAATTTGAAGCATAAGTCAAGATCTTTCAGAATAAAACTTAATAATTAATGCTTCTCTTATGATTACCATTATAATTTGTTAATCTTATTAATCAAAATATCATGCGCCAACAATAACTTTTTTCAGTCATATACGTTTTAATTCTTACCATTTTTCTTGAACTGCTACGCGTGACGTAAGAATTCATTTCTCATTAAATGTTCTTGGATTTAGATATGCATGCATGCATATATGCATGTATGTATATATGCATGCATATATACATACATGCATATATGCATGTATGTATATATGTATGCATATATATCTATAGGCGCAGGAGTTGTTGTGTGTGGTATCTTAGGTAAGTGTCTTCTACTATAGCCGCGAGCTGACCAAAGCCTTCTGAGTAGACGGAAACTAAAAGAAGCCTGTAGTATATATGTGTGTGTTTTGTGTGTGTGTGTGTGTGTGTGTGTGTGTGTGTGTGTGTGCGTGTTTGTTTATGTGTTTGTCCCCCCCACCATCGCTTGACAAGCGATGTTGGTGTGTTTACGTCCTTGTAACTTAACGGTTCGGCAAAAGAACCGCTAGAATAAGTACTAGGCTTACAAAGAATAAGTCCTGGGGTCGATTTGCTCGACCCTAGGTGCTCCAGCATGGTCGCAGTCAAAATGACTGAAACAAATAGAAGAATAAAAGAATGCATGTATATATGTATAAATGTATGTATGTATGCATGTATGCATGTACCATTGAGCCACTATGTCAACCCGACAATAAGATACTTTTATACACCACTGGTCACAATGCGCTTCCAATTCTTTCTTGATGGTGTCAGTCTTTTTCGTCTTGTTCCAAATTTCTTAAGTAACTAAACTTCCCATCGTTGTGGAAGCCTTCTGTGAGTCCTTTGCGGTCGTTTAGATACTACTCGACAAGTGCACAGGCCTATCTGGTGTCTGTATGTATGTATGTATGCATGCATGCATGTATGTATGTATGTGTATATGTATATATGTATGTTTGTATGTATGTGTGTGTGTGTTTGTAAGTATGTATGTATGAGCGTGTGATTAAATAATTGTTAACTAATGTATCGTCTGATTTCTTCCTCAGGTATTAATAAGGATTATCTACGAAGAGCGAAGATGATTCTTTTGCGGACGAAATATACTGCATGAAATTAAAATAATCCTTACTAAACATCTCAGTTTCGATTAAAAACTCTCTGTTATGTGCTTGACTATCGATTTCAGCAACTTGAAGTGAAATTTTATTCATAAGGTCGAGGTAGTCTGGTACACAACCTTAAAAGGGTTCCTCTTTCTGTAAAACTTCATTCATTTGGTTAACACAGACTCTCCTTTCGTGGTTATTGAATTGTTTAGTTCCTTTTTGTTAGCTTCTGTTTGCAGACTGACAAGCGATAGTACTCAGGAAGAGGAGGGAAAGCGAATTCTTGAGGTTTTCAACAGTTACAAAACTTACTCTAGTAAATAAAATTTACTAGAGTTACCGATTGTAAAGAAAAAAAAAAGGAACGGATTGAAATGACATTTTAATGGTGCAATAAGCATGCATATGGAAATGTATGTGTGTATCTTTATATACATAAATGTACTTATATATACATACATAAATGTATACATACATATGTATAGATATATAACTATGTGTATGTGTATGAAAACTAGAAATGAAATATAAATAATGCCTTAGTCCACAAAGTATTGAAAAACCCCAAAATGAGGTAAAGGGAAGGAAAACGAAAATAGAAGCACAATAAAACATTTCAAATTTAAAAATAGAATTTCATGAACTCACCTATTCAATTAGATCAAGGAATCGGATTTCTTAAACGGTTTTCTTCAGTGTTCTTTATTTGTTTCGTATTTTTTTTTAAATCAATAATTTTGAAGCCGTTCTAATTTTATTGATGGAATAGACATGCGCAAGTAAAAATGCTTATATATACGCATACACGCGCTAGTGCGTGCGTGCGTGCGTGCGTGCGTGCGTGCGTGTGTGTGTGCGAACGCGAGCACTCGTGGATGTGCGTGTGTGCGCATGCGCGAGCGTGTATTACACAGAAGTCAATAAGTATTTGACCGTATTTTTGTCGGGTTTCTTCACCTTAAAAACTTTTTAGAACGATAAAGAATTTCAGCTTGTAGATTCTAATAAAGAGAAAGAAAAAATTAAGTATTGTATTGTGCCGTTATATTCTTCTAATCCTCATTTCTATTCTTTCACTTATTTATTCTTCATGTTGTAGATTGTATACATCCATCCTGCGTAACATCCATCAAAGGTTTTAATCGATTAGATCAATACAGTACTGTTTATCGTTCGTTATTTAGCTTCTCGCTAGTTTGCTAAGCTAAGAGAGCATACACAGGCATTCCCATGTACACACATATGTGTATGTAAATAGAAATAATTGTTTAATATACAAACGGACAACGATAGACAGAAAAAATTCAGTACTGAAAGTAGACTAATAAGGATGAAAATAAAAAAGTAACACACAGTCCCAAAATTTTATATAAGAATAGTTTCATCTTTTGAATCCCCAGAAATAGTACTGTTTCTGGAGATAAAGAAGATTAAACTATACTGAAGTAGTATTACGGATTTCTTTACCCATACAGTATTTTGCTATACATGCACGTATGATGGTTGCCAACTCGATTTCGAGTAGAGCCATTGCCTTATTTTTTTATACCCTAGAATATCATCGATGAGCTGCACGAATATGGCTTTTGAGGACTGCCAAAGACTAGAAATCCGTAATATATATATATATGAACAAAACAAAAATGAAACAAGAACGTAACTGGCAACAACAAAACATTCGGACAGTTAGATGATACAAAAATGGACAGGAAAAACAAGGACGGATCATTCGAAGCTTTCAATCTTCAGTCGAGTACCAGATCGTCCTTTCAGTTTCAGCCAGTTACTCTCGAGACTGCTCTAATCTGGCCGTCCCCAAGAAAATCTAAGCTAAGAACACTAGATTCCTTGGAAGAAAACAAGCGAATGTATACGAAAGACGAAAAAATAACGGAGAAATGGTACACAGTTACAAGTACAAACAACAGGACATTAACAACAGATGTCTTTCGACTATGAATGAATTAAATTGAGCGGGGTGGGTAGTGGAAGTGAAGCCTTAGGGCAGGAACATGGAAGATGAAAGTCATGGGAAGGAATATAAGAAATGCTGCACGGATGGGTTTTTTTTATATATTCATATAGCGGCGTACGTACACTTTTAGTCACCGTCGCTTGTGGAATTAAATAAATTGACAAAATCCTTTATCTAGGATTAAGGATTTATCTAGAGGATATGTTAACCTCATCAAGGCGTGGTTACATTTAAATTGGTTCGATACCTAGTATCATTGGAGAATGAAGTTCCCTCAAAGGAATTAGTATATATTCAACATATTTTTCATTTCCAGTTAATCGAAATAAATAAAAATGGATAGTTGAAAGTTAATAATTATTTATTAACAAATTGGTAATCTTTACTTCTCACAGCCGTTTCCATTAATACACAATAAGTAAATTACAATTTTTGTGCATTGAATTTGCATTAAAATGTAATGAGCATAGTTTCATCAGAGAAAAAAGATATATCTTAAGATGTTACATGCCGACCTATCAGTCTATACCAGCTGTAAGAAATAAAGATTACCAATTTGTTAATAATGAATAATTAACCTTCAACCCTCCATTTTCTCTTCTTCACTTAACTATATATATATATATATATATATATATATATATATATATATATATATATATATATATATATATATATATATATATATATATATATATATATATATATATATATATATATATCCGTAAAATATATAGAGTAACGAATATTTTTTAGAAATTTCACTAGCAGTGGCCTAGCATGAATAAAAAGTCAATAGACTACATATTCTCAATATAAAATAGTGTACATTTAAACACAAGAGAAACTACCTTTGACTGCTTCTTCTAGCGTGTAAAATTACCTGTAAAAGGTAGTTTCTCGTGTGTTTAAATGTACACTATTTTTATATATATATATATATATATATATATATATATATATATATTTGTGTGTGTGTGTGTGTGTGTGTGTATGTATATATATATATATATATATATATATATATATATATATATATATATATATATATATTTATATATATATATATATATAGAGAGAGAGAGAGATAGATAGATAGATAAATAGACAGATAGATAGATAGATAGATAGTTAGATAGATAGATAGATAGTTGCATGGCTGTCTCATTGTATGTCAACAGATCTGATATTGTTATTTGAGACCAAAAGTGTAAAAATATATATGAAAGCTAATAAAAAGAAAAAAATGTCTATTGTAGGAATCAGTTGTGAAAAGTTCATATTTTTAAAAATACATTGTTTCCAGGAATACACTCTATGCCTGCTTTTCAAGATATTTAGAATGTTAACAGAACAGGAAGGTCTTTCTTGTTGGCTTATTTAAAAAATCCTACTGAATATGCATGTTTGAAATGTTTCCTGTATGGCTTTAGTATTTCGATTTCGAAAATCTTGCAAACCAAATACAAAAGCCAAATATATTTGATAGATTTTTTTTTTTGTATGAATATACCATAATGCAAACCGGTTTAGATTCAGGCTGCGATCTCAGAATGAAATCTCTTGACAATCCGGAACAACAATGCAGTAAGCTATCAGATACATCGGACAAAAATAATCTGTAAACGCCTGATATTCTATGAATTGCTTTATCACTACTTTCGATTATACAATCAATCCAACGAGAAAACATAAATAGTCATTTAAATTACAAGAAATCGTAGTTAAACTCGTATCATTCATTCATTCATTCTATTAGATATAAATGTATAACTACATAGATGCATACATAAATACCTACATGCATGTGTGTGTGTTGTATCTGTGAACAGGATTTGTACACTTAATACGATGAAGAGCGGATCGCCTAATGGGAGGTGGCAGCAGATTTACCAGGGTGCCACGGATTCTTTCCGATTCCAGTTACGAAGAAATCGGGTATCATCAAATGGTGTGAAAGAAAGTAAGTAGTAAATCTCGTCGTGTTAACATTTCCTCGTGGAGATAACATGGATACGGCTTCGGGCTCGAAAGATCGACCGTTATAAAAACCTCCTCGGGGGATGTAAAGACGGAGAATGAAGTTGGACCTAGAGTATTCGTTGGACACAATGTGAGGCGACTGTTGTAGCGAGGCCTAACGCATGGTAAAGTAAATACCATCAGGAGTGATATCCCGACTACAGTGGAGAAGACAAGCCACTGGATTCGGTTAGAAAGAGATGATGAACAATGGCTAGAAGAATATTGAGTGATCTAGTTGATCTAGCAAGTGGGACCCGTCTCAGTGACGAGGGGGGGGGGGGCGAAAATAATGCCGTCGAGAAGAAGGTTCCGAGACGGTGCGCATTCTCTCCCGATGACACCATAAACTTGCTAAGCTATGTGGAGCTTTCAGCTGATAACACATCTGAAATTGTTTCAAAAAGTCTAAATCGCTGAGGAGAAACATGGTGGTTGTTGTAAGCATTGTCTTTGGAACATTCTATATTGAACCACGAAATGTACAGGCATTCTCTTTCTCCTGCCTCTCAGTACGTTTTGCTACTCTTTTTCCCATTTTTTTGTGATAAAATTTTCACTCTAAACGTCACATTTTCTACTTTTTCTTCCTTTGTCGTTTCAAACTTCATTACATCGTTGCAGACTTCTTTGTTTTTTCTCCGCTTTATACTTCTACGCATTTCAGTCACATGTTTTCAACTGTTTGCCTTTACGTTGTGTTCTACTGAAATTCTACTCGTGTTATTTTAACTATACACATACACAGATACACACAGAAACACAGACACATACAGAGGCAAACACACACAGACACAGACACACACATACATGCACGTATGTATATATATGTAAATGCATTGTCAAATGAAAAGAATAATCAACCGCGGGTCGTGTATTTTGAACAAACAACTTGTATAACACCAAATGAAATCCTTCTAGGGATAAATGCGTGCACAAAGATTTGTCAACTTTAGGTTATTGAATTTCACAAAAATATTTTAGAAAATCACATAAAATAACAAATTCTACGATATTCGTATTTAAATGAAAAGAATCCCCACAAAACATATAAAAGAATATTGCCTTTTGAGTCATACAATACGTTTGCGTTTAAATTACAATCAAGTATACAATGCGAACATTTTGCTGGATTTTTGAAACAAAGGTGTTATTCAATCAATAACAACCTGAAAAAATATGATATATTAAAATGAAGTGTGTGAGAAAGAATACGCTAAACGAATATAAGCCAGAATATAATTATAAGTTAGCATTATTGTGGATTAAATTAACAATATAAAAGAGGTATGGAGAGAGGTTACAAGTGTGAGTAGGAAGTTATGCTAAATATCTTTCTCATACATATGTAAGAGACAAATAGAAAGAATGCATAAACTAAGATTAGTCATGTCAGTAATGTATAGAGGTGTAAACTGTAAGATGTTACCGAAACATTTCTATTCATCCATTCATCCATCTGACCATTCACCGATCCCTCCCTCCCTCCATCCATCCAGCCATCCAGCCAAATGTATAAGTTCGGCAAATCCTTCAGGAGTAATGCCAGCAGCGAATAACTGATGCCGGATTGAATAGAGAGAAGCGTGGCTCCAGCTGGAGAGCATGACTCCTGTTACATACATGAATGGGAGACACTCATTCAATCAGCCATTCATCCATTGGTCCGTCCATCCGTCCGTCCATCCATCTAGCCAGCCAGCCAGCCAGCCAGCCAGCCAGCCAACCGGCCAACCAGCCATTGGAACTCATGTCTCTCGAGCTGGAGTTTATTCTCTCTCATTCTCACCCAGCATCGACCATTTGTTGTTGGCGTACAACACCACGAAAGTTTGACACCACGAAAGTTTGACACCACGAAAGTTTGACACCACGCTAGACCTTCATGTTGACGACGGTGCTTCTTTTTTTACGCATTTAGGAGAAAAGTTTACCTTAGGATACAGAAAGCCTGAACAGATACTGAAAGGCTTTCGGTTTGACAGTCTTACAGTCGCACAAATCCATTGCTTATGATTTATGTTTTACATGATTAAAAAACACAAAGTTGACTCCGCTAGGATTCGAGCATAAGATACATATAAAGTACCTGCTCATTAGTCAGATCGATCGGGTGATGAAGACAGTAGACGGGCAACTGCAGACAGCTTTGAGATTATGTTGTAGTGACTACTGGTTATTGTTGAAAGATAAATACAAATAGGCTTCGGCGGATGTTCCTCTCAATTCGAGTCAATGGTAGAACACATAACAGCGTGAACAATCAAGACAGTCATCTCTGTAGGTCCCTTATTACGTAAGTGATATAAAATTTTACCCAGTTTAAAACAGGATTTCACATAAATTCGTTGCTCTTCCAAAACTCGAATCCATCCTTGTTCAAATTGTGTTAATAAAACAAGTGTACTAAATATCTGTTCACTCTAGTACTTTATTTTCATATGAATGATAACCTGATGTTGTCTGATGTGGTTATTAGACTGAAAGGCAAGATCACACATACACATCATTGCAGGACCCACTCCCACCCCAGCTGCCTCCCTAGCTCATTTATATGCACGCACACATTTACATACATATTCACAGTCACAGTAACCGCATGTACACACATACACACATACACACATGCACACACACATATATACATACATAAATGTATATATATATATATATATATATATATATATATATATATATATAGAGAGAGAGAGAGAGAGAGAGAGTGAGTGAGAGAGAGAGGTGGGATTTCCAATAGCCGTTAATTTACTTTATGCATACACACATACTTAATGTACACACATGCGCGAGCGTGCACACACATATATTTGCGAATGTATATACGTGTAAGTGTGGGCGCATGTGTATGTATGCAGTGAATGTGGTGTTTCCATGTGTGAATGAGAAGGTATTACTTTCTGAGCATGTGTCTGCCTGTAAGCCTATGTTTTGCACGACTATCTGCTTCAATATAGTGGAATAATACTATGCAACACTGTACCAATATCAAAAGATTCCGTTGTAATTAGAGATTACTAAGATTTCCTCTTCAGACAAAAATTCCGAAGCAAAGTCGGAACACTAATAAATATATATATATATATATATATATATAGATAGATATAGATAGATATAGATATAGATATATAAACACGTGTGTGTGTGTGTGTGTATGCGTGTGTGTCAATGTATGTATATATACCATATGTAGAAACGTAAATAGGTATAAATATATATGGTTATGCATATCAACAATGTATATGTTTAAATTATAATGCAATACGCCAGGTATTGTAAAATTCTTGCTGAATACTGAATAATTTGGACATCTACACACAGACACACACACACACACACACACACACACACACACACACACACACACACACACACACACACACACACACACACACACAAACACACACACATATACATATAAATATATCTGAGATTGTCTGTGTGTGTGTATTTATATGTGTGTGTGTGAGTGTACCTGCATATGTACTATATATACGTGTGCATATATATACATATATATATATATATATATATATGTATATATATATATATATATATATATATATATATATATATATATATATATATATATATATATATATATATATATATATATATGTATATATATTAGAATTTACAATTTATAAGGAAAATCAAGGAGAATAATTACAAGGTAGCTAAATGTTGCTTAAGTGTTTCAGGATTTAATGGAAATAGGAAAATTGAACAAGGCGACGACTTCTCGGGATGCTGTTTAACCATTTGTATCTTGAATTCTTCTACATATGTTTCGACGGATGCACTACAAAAATGTCCGGCAGGATAAATTATGGTCAGCAATATATCAATCTAATCAAGAAAGATATAAATAACAAACTCATCAAACAAATGTGTTAACAGAAATCGAAAGTCCCCAAAAATGTAACGTATTTGTATTCATATGCACACACACCTACACACACACACACACCTACACACACACACACCTACACACACACACACACCTACACACACACCTACACACACACACACAACTGTGTGACGTGTAAATATATACATTATATACATACAAAAAAACAGAAACGTATACAAACATATATAGAAACACATAAACATAAGTATATATATATATATATATATATATATATATATATATGTATATATATATATATATATATATATATATATATATATATATATATATATATATATATATATATATATATATATATATATATGGGAGAATGTACGAAAAAACAACAACAGACGAGGACAGGTGGTGTAAATAACAAAAAGATGTATTAGTATGACGCTCGGACTTATATATACATATATATATATTTCTACATATTCACACACACATATATTCAAATACAAACATAGGCAGAAATATACTGACAGACATATCCATATATATGTATATATATATATATATGTATATATATATATATATATATATATATATATATATATATATATATATATATATATATATATATATATATATATATATATATATATATATATATAGTTTTAGGGAAAACCAATGTTCATGAACTCGTCGATAAAAATCCACTATCACATAGAGAAAAATTAATAAGTAAAAGCACAATAAATAAGTATAATATAGTAGAAAGTATTATATTATATTTGCGAATGTATATACGTGTAAGTGTGGGCGCATGTGTATGTATGCAGTGAATGTGGTATTTGCATGTGTGAATGAGAACGTATTACTTTCTGAACATGTCTGCCTGTAAGCTTATGTGGTGATTGAAGTGTTCAATATCAGAATTCATTTCAATGAGATTAGGGGTGGGTGTCGAAGTAAACTTGAAACCTTTTAATAGGAGGTTCATCTCATTCTTGTTGAGGTCCACCTCCATATATATATATATATATATATATATATATATATATATACGACGGACTTCTTTCCGTTTCTGTCTACCGAATCCACTCACCAGGCTTTGGGCAGCCCGAGGTGCCACTGAATTCGAAACCATGTGGTTGGGCAGCACGCTTGTTACCAGACAGCCACGCCTGCGCCTAAAATTAATAGTTTTACCACTTTGGCTTCGATATAAAAACGTCTGCTGAAACCTGATATGAGGATATGTTTATTTATATAAGCCCTAAAATCTAGCAGGGAATAAATTCTTCAAAATATAACAAAGATAAAATTTCTATTATGTATCAGCGTAATTGATTGGAACTTTTAAATAATTTGAATCACATCGCAAATTTCTCCGATGCATTACATCAAGCTATAAAGCTCAGTTAATATTCTTAAGTGATATTCAAGTCACCTGTCATTTCGTGATTTCTATTTCTTTATACGATCCAAATGAATCATATTTCTTGAAAAGGCAACCCCGCTACTGCAAAGGTTAATTGCAATTCCTTGAGCGACAACAAGACTGGCGTTTAGTGTTAACCAGTGCTGCCCCAAGTGTCGGTATGATATGACTTCAAGAGTTTACTGTACTATTACAACGGAACGCCTGCATAGCCGCTTGGCCTGCTAGAAATGTCAACCAAAACCCCATCGAATCACACCCTACTATCGCAACAGCGGGAACAACTTAGCTTATAAGTTTGCTCTACTTGACATGAATGAGAATTTAACACGAAATGAATTATTTAACAGCCACCAACATTACAGTGATACAAACCATACAGAAATCTGTCTCTGAATATATTTGGTGCAATTGTCATGCAGAAAACTACGCAGAAAATAGTTAAAGTTGTGATGTGATGTTTACTTGTCTAAATTCATTATAATCCTCCTCTTCCCAAACCCACATGCTCCGTACAGATCCCACAAAAATCTCTACCTGTGTAACCGGTGAGAGGTACTTTCGTTTCTTGCTGTATACTTAATTTCTCACATACATGCATACATACATACATACATACATACATACATACGTACATACATACATGCATACATACACACACATACACACACACACGCACACATATATGTACACTTTTATTCTTTTATATGTTTCAGTCCTGAGGTCATGCTGGGGCACCGCCACTGTAGTCACCTTTTAATTGGCCAGTTCTATGGGACTGGCTTTTGGTGAAGGAGGAAGTTCGATATCACTGCCCTCTTTTGAGTTTCCTGCCTTGATATTGGTTCATCTAGCATCTTGGTAGTAGGAGGGCAAGTTTTTGCTTGAAAACATCTACATAGATAGATAGATAGATAGATAGATAGATAGATAGATAGATAGATAGAAAGATAGATAGATAGATAGATAGATACATAGATATATACATACATACATACATTCATAAGTATGTGTGTGTGTGTGTGTGTGTGTGTGTGTCTCAATTAGATTTCTTACAATTTGCAAGTCAATTTAATGGAAAATTTCTCTGTTTCAATTTTTCTATTTTACGGTATCTAAATCAAATGAACATATTTATAAAGTATATTAAGTATATTTCTCACGACAATAAATTTATTATAAATGTAGTTTAGGTCTTCAAACTTCTGTAGTTTGGTGTACACTGTATCTGTTGCAGTGAAATATATTATTTCCTCCAGTCAACTGAATTCTGTCGTTCTCAAGTCTTTAACATTCTGCTTGTATAAAACGGTGAACTGGAGAAATGATGGAGAGCCACACCAAATAACGTACAAAATTTCAATTGTTTCTGTAAGAAATTCGAATGCCACTATATCGATTATGAAATTTATCCCTTCAAGGGTGATAAAGTAAACCACTAGCATTATTCCATTTTATTGTTATTAATTTGCGAAAGTCAACATATGAGAAGACAATAAAAGTTGTTTACTGGATATAAAAGAAGGGGAAAAATTATGAGAGAAATTGATAAAATATAGTAAAATGTAGTGTAGATAAATCCAAAGACACAGTTTTCAGCAACGTATCATTGATACAATCTGTAATAATATGTGATCATTATGTATAGTATAAGACAGATAAAGCTTCCTATGCAGCAAAACAAATACCTACAATCCAAGAAACAAATTTCTGCAATGCAAGAAAGAGGAAAACAAGACCTGTATATCATACGTTTTGTAGTGATTTATAATCCAAGTCATCAAAATATTTTTACCGTTGTTAAATCCAACTTGCCTACCACGAAATTGTTGAGAAAGGCAAAGTTTGACCTAAACAACGATAAAAAAAACTCATGGTTTCTATGCAATGATAATCGATGTGGTACATGTTTTAATACATGTACGCATGTGACTATATCAATGCAAAAGCTGGACGGAGAATATTTGAAAAACAAATAAGATCTGTAAAGTTATGAACCAGATTTATCGCAGCGATTTTCAGAATCGTTAATATATATATATATATATATATATATATATATATATATATATATATATATATATATATATATATATATATTGGACACACAGGAAACTCACTATCGAAATGCATACAAGTACACCGGCAACAAATTAAGGATCCTAATATCCGTCAGATTCCTTTAAGCAATTATTTAGAAACATTGAGTTGGAAAATGTTTGTGGTATTTCGATTTTACAAACTTTACGACTGAAGAGAAGGTAGAAGAAGAGTAAGAACTTAAACATGTAGTGAATG
>NC_142938.1:83069168-83084168 GCF_046866305.1 Octopus bimaculoides | reverse complement strand
GATCAGAAGAGAATGTTATCGCAGGGTGAGAGCAATACTGAAGACAGAGCTGAACGCGAGAAACAGGATCGAAGCGATCAATGCTCTAGCCATACCAGTCGTGACTTACAGTTTCAACATCGTTAACTGGTCAATTACTGAAATATGTAATGTTGACAGAAAAATACGAAAACTGTTGACAATGCATAGAATGCACCACCCTAAGGCAGATATAGAACGTCTTTATCTGCCAAGAAAAGAGGGAGGTCGAGGACTACTACAGCTGGCATTATCAATGAAGGTAGCCACAATTGGCCTAGACACCTATATGAAAAACTCTGAGGACTGGATGCTAAAACTTGTCTTAAAATATGAAAGCAAGAAAGCATCTTACTCAGTAACAAAACAGGCAAAGGAATATCTAAGTGAATTCCAATTGCAACAAATTCAAGAATTAGACGAACTAGAAACACCTACAGAAAAAGCTAAGCGCTTGAAAACCCGTGCTAAAATTGCTGCCTTAGCTATTATGACTGAAAAATGGCATGGAAAACCTCTCAATGGCAAATACCCAAAGAGAGCGAATAATGCAGATATTGACAAAGCCCTTACCCACCAATGGTTAATGGCCTCTGGATTGAAATCAGAAACAGAGGGGTTTATCATAGCAGCCCAAGATCAATGCCTACCTACAAAGAACTACCAGGCCAACATATTAAAGAACGGCAGCTCCCCATTATGTCGTATATGCCAACAACAAAATGAGACCATCGATCATGTTGTCTCCATGTGCAGTCTGCTTGCGCCTACAGAGTATCTCAACAGGCATGATAGAGCTGCACAATATATTCACTGGGTAATATGCAAAAACCTGGACTTGCCCCATGATAAAAACTGGTGGGAACACAAACCACCCCCAGTACTTGAAAATGATCACATTGCACTCCTCTGGAACTTCACCATTCAAACTGACAGAAAGATAGACGCAAATAGGCCAGACATCATACTGAAAGACTTCAGACAAAAATCATGCCTCCTCATTGATATGACTGTCCCAATTGATATAAACGTATCTGTCAAGACCTACCAAAAACTGAGCAAATATAAAGATCTTGAAATAGAAATTAGCAAAATGTGGAATCTGAAGACGAAAACAATACCTATTGTCATAGGTGCCCTGGGAATGACAGCGAAACGGGCTGATTACTACCTAGCTCAGATACCAGGAAACCCCAAAATGGCTGAAGTCCAAAAGATAGTGCTCATGGGAACTGCCCATATCCTACGTAAAATACTGTCTATGTGATCTCAAATTTTAAAGCAAACATAATTTTCTTATGGTTTCTTAAACATTCACTTGAACAAAACTGTACAAATCCAAATATATGGTACCCTAGGCATAACACCTACATGAACTTCTAACTTGTTGTCTCTTGAGGTCTGTGGGTGAGACTTGGATCCAACTTGTACAAATGCAAAACAAAAGTCAAACATAAAATAATAATAATAATAATAATAATAATAATAATAATAATAATAATAATAATAATAATAATAATAATAATAATAATAATAATAATAATAATAATAACATGGATGTGCTACACCGGGCTCCCTATACAAAAACATATCTAATCCAATAACATCGATGGAATTAACCAAAAGAACCGGTGGAAGATTTGAAGGAAGCGGTCTTTTAACGAAGATAATTTTTTTAAGAATATTTTTATTCTTAAAAAATGAAATTTCACTGCAATACAAAGCACAGGACCTCCTATGCACGATGTCTCAATGAAACACGTGCGATCACACACGCAAAACCAACACCGGAAAGTTTACAAACTATATAAAAAAAAAGAAATGGAACAAAATAGTAAGTACATATATTGAATAATTACGCATACACTTGAACGTGTACACAATGATATATACGTTTTGATACCCATAGAACTACACATGCATCTTAATGTTTACAGAACTACGTAAAAATCACAGGACACACTTACGGATACGAAAACACATATCACAAACGAAGCAAAACCAAAACTTTTTTTCTTTCTTCTTTGTTTATTTTCATTTTGTGAACAAATACAGACAGTGAACCATTCATAAGTTTAAAACGCCACACACACACAAAAATACACTATGCCTGGAGATAAATCTATCAACAAAAAAAATACAGATGAATACCGATCTGCTAGCCTTAAAAAACTACGCTACGAGCAATGTTTACATGCTGAGAACTCGGTGACGGTGTTGTCTCAAAAAACTGACCCTAAACAGACAAATCCGTCCCCGAATGTCAACGCCAAAGCTCGTCATGCCTCAATGATAACAAGGCAGATCACAAACCAGAGTGGTTATCGACCGAATCACAAAGGGCCACTCACTCGAAATAGATCTGCTAGCCTTAAGAAGCTACGTCACGAAAGCTCGGAGACGGTGTTGTCTCAAAAAACTTACCCTAAACAGACAGATCCGTCCCCTAGCGTCAACGTCGAAGCTTGTTATGCCTCACTGTTAATAAAACAAAATATAAACCGCAATGGTCATAGACCGGATTATAAAGGACCACTTACTCGGATAATGAACCAGATCCGAGACGAGAAATCTGCTACTGGTTCAAATCTTCCCGACACACAGGAGCTGGAAGTACCCCACAACCGGAATATTCCAACAGATGGCCATCCATGCTCGTCATCAAATAACCAAAAGATAAAGAATGAAAAATGGTCTAGGGAAGATAATAAAGAAGTTCTTAGAGCCTTCTACCGTGCCATATATTTCCCTACAGATAAATCTAATACTGTACAAACCTACTTAAACTGGAGACAGAAACACCTTGCAGTAAGACCCTACATAGACAGTAATAAACTTGCCAACGTCAGAAGAAACATTATAAAAAAAAAAATTACTAACTGAAATAGAGATTGACCAAATTAAGCAAGCAGTAAAGGATAAAAAGAATGAAACTGCAGCTAAAGAAGATACTACAGAGGAAATAATTATAAACCAGCCCAAGGCTGATGAAAATACAGTAATAATTGAAAGAGTTAAGGTAACTGATAGGCAAAATAAAATACTCTCTGAACCAACCATAAACACTAAGGCAGGTGAAAATCAAATAGATGAAGGAAGTCATACAGAAATCGACGCAACAGAACTACATGATCTAAAAAATCAAATCATGATTGAATGGCTGAAAATTAAAGAAACTAGTATGAATGAACGCGACACTCTCCCCAAAATTCGCAATTCTAACCAAAACCTGAAAATAATTGGTAAAATCCGCCTTGCACTTAAGGATATAATTTCAGCTAATGATGTTGATATTACAGATCTCAACCACCTGTACTATGCATCCGCAAGAATCTCAACGATTCTATGTGGTGAAAAGATTAGAAAAAGACAACACTCCCACAAAAAGCCTTCTTGGCAAGAACGCATTCAACACCAAATTAAGCTGCTTAGATCTGACATAGAATGTTTGAAAAACCTTAAATTTGACAAGAGTATCAAACCTACAAAGACCCAAAAACTAAAGAAAAAATATAACATGAAAACCATAGTTGACATTGATGCCACCATAGAAACCATCAAGCAAAAGGTATGTGCTAAAGCTGCCCGCATAGCAAGGTATGAAAAGCGTGTTAAATTCTTCCGAGATAATAACATGTTCAAAAATAACCCCAAAAATTTCTACAGGAAGATAGGGAAAACACCAGTAACAATAAAGTCTGTCCCATCAAAAGAAGAAGTGCAAGAATTTTGGAATAAAATCTGGGCAGAAGATAAAACACACAATGAAAAGGCCTCTTGGATTGATAGAATAGCTACAGACCTAGACTCCTTAGAGGAGCAAAAGTGGGAGGGGGTCAGGGTAGAAGATATAAGATCTGCTCTCAGGAGGTCAAGCAAATGGAAGTCTCCAGGAAAGGATAAAATTCCTAACTTCTGGTTGAATGCCTTCCCAGAAAGCCATGAACTGCTAACAAAACTTTACAACGATGTTTTGCAAAATCCTAGTTTGATGCCCTCTTGGCTAGTTAATGGTTTAACATTCCTGCTTCCAAAAAATGAGGAAACAAACGAACCAAAAAATTATCGCCCCATAACCTGCTTAACAACAATGTATAAGACGCTAACATCTGTCCTAACCGAGTACACCTATAGTTTTTTAATAGAAAGTAGCATATTCCCTAATGAGCAAAAGGGATGTAAACGTGGATCTTATGGTTGTAAAGATCAGCTACTCATCAATAAGATGATCTTAGAAGATTGTCACAAGCGACACAAAAACTTGTCAATAGCCTGGATAGACTATAAAAAGGCCTTTGATAGCCTACCACATAGCTGGATTAGGAAATGTCTGGAAATGTATAAAATAGCTCCTACTCTGCGAAACTTTTTATCTGTAAGTATGAGATCATGGAGAACCACACTGATGTTGAACAATGACAATGAATCTCTAAATGCTGGAGATGTAAGAATTTCATGTGGCATTTTCCAGGGTGACTCACTATCACCACTCCTCTTCTGTCTAGCCCTAATACCGCTCTCAAAATTGCTCAATGATGCACAGTATGGTTATAAAATATTTGATAAAAATATAAATCATCTCATTTACATGGATGATTTAAAGCTCTTTGCAAAAAATGACCAACAACTCAAAGGCCTACTAGCGATTGTTAAACAATTCAGTGATGACATCAGGATGCAATTTGGCCTTGATAAATGTGCAAAAGCTATCTTTATCAAAGGAAAAATGACAAATACATCTAATGTGAACCTTGACCAGCAAAATGTCATAAAAGAGTTAGAACCAGCGGAGAGCTACAAATACCTAGGGGTAATTGAAGGGGACAATATCAAGCACTCAGTGATGAGGGAAAGGATCAGAAGAGAATGTTATCGCAGGGTGAGAGCAATACTGAAGACAGAGCTGAACGCGAGAAACAGGATCGAAGCGATCAATGCTCTAGCCATACCAGTCGTGACTTACAGTTTCAACATCGTTAACTGGTCAATTACTGAAATATGTAATGTTGACAGAAAAATACGAAAACTGTTGACAATGCATAGAATGCACCACCCTAAGGCAGATATAGAACGTCTTTATCTGCCAAGAAAAGAGGGAGGTCGAGGACTACTACAGCTGGCATTATCAATGAAGGTAGCCACAATTGGCCTAGACACCTATATGAAAAACTCTGAGGACTGGATGCTAAAACTTGTCTTAAAATATGAAAGCAAGAAAGCATCTTACTCAGTAACAAAACAGGCAAAGGAATATCTAAGTGAATTCCAATTGCAACAAATTCAAGAATTAGACGAACTAGAAACACCTACAGAAAAAGCTAAGCGCTTGAAAACCCGTGCTAAAATTGCTGCCTTAGCTATTATGACTGAAAAATGGCATGGAAAACCTCTCAATGGCAAATACCCAAAGAGAGCGAATAATGCAGATATTGACAAAGCCCTTACCCACCAATGGTTAATGGCCTCTGGATTGAAATCAGAAACAGAGGGGTTTATCATAGCAGCCCAAGATCAATGCCTACCTACAAAGAACTACCAGGCCAACATATTAAAGAACGGCAGCTCCCCATTATGTCGTATATGCCAACAACAAAATGAGACCATCGATCATGTTGTCTCCATGTGCAGTCTGCTTGCGCCTACAGAGTATCTCAACAGGCATGATAGAGCTGCACAATATATTCACTGGGTAATATGCAAAAACCTGGACTTGCCCCATGATAAAAACTGGTGGGAACACAAACCACCCCCAGTACTTGAAAATGATCACATTGCACTCCTCTGGAACTTCACCATTCAAACTGACAGAAAGATAGACGCAAATAGGCCAGACATCATACTGAAAGACTTCAGACAAAAATCATGCCTCCTCATTGATATGACTGTCCCAATTGATATAAACGTATCTGTCAAGACCTACCAAAAACTGAGCAAATATAAAGATCTTGAAATAGAAATTAGCAAAATGTGGAATCTGAAGACGAAAACAATACCTATTGTCATAGGTGCCCTGGGAATGACAGCGAAACGGGCTGATTACTACCTAGCTCAGATACCAGGAAACCCCAAAATGGCTGAAGTCCAAAAGATAGTGCTCATGGGAACTGCCCATATCCTACGTAAAATACTGTCTATGTGATCTCAAATTTTAAAGCAAACATAATTTTCTTATGGTTTCTTAAACATTCACTTGAACAAAACTGTACAAATCCAAATATATGGTACCCTAGGCATAACACCTACATGAACTTCTAACTTGTTGTCTCTTGAGGTCTCTGGGTGAGACTTGGATCCAACTTGTACAAATGCAAAACAAAAGTTAATAATAATAATAATAATAAGAAGAAGAAGAAGAAGAAGAAGAAGAAGAAATATTAGGTGACAATACTTCAGTGTCGCTCATAGCTAAAAGACGATTATAATAATGTCATTGAGGATGATAATGATGATGATGATGATGATGATGATGATGATGATGATGATGATGATGACTTTTGTGATGATAATAATGCTGCTGGTGATGATGCTGATAATCATGGTGGTAATGGTCATCTTGGTAATCATAATTATCATTATCGATACCAGCATCATCACTTTCATTGCTTTTCCTCATTACCACTGTAATCATCCTCGTTTCATCATCCTCTCCCTTACCGCTACCCTCATTGTAGTCGCGGACATCATCACTGTCACCATCATCATCGTCACTACTATTAACATATCTTGAGATATTGCAAACGCTGAAACAATGTTTCATATAAACTTCAAAGCTGGAGGTGTTCAGCTGTGAATATTAAAGTTTAATTAATTTTTTTTTATTTATACTTTCCAATTTCCTCTCAGTATACACTGCTAATTAGGAGTGGGGTATCAATTACACGATGTTACCTCTACACGGTCTCTCGAAAGAACAAAATTAAAAAATTAGCGAACTAATCGCTCTCAAATCTTTCCCAAATCATATATCAGCCTAAAAAATTACTATATATTAAATATTTTAGACTTAGCGAGCTACCTTATATGCAGTGAAAAAATGTGGTCGACCTAACTGTGGTACATGCCCCCAACTTTTTATGGGGTTCAGAGTTCAACTTTAAACAAGGTGAAATATTTAAGATTAAATCAAATTTCACCTGTGCCTCGGAAAATCCAATCTATGCCATTAAATGCTTAGGGTGTGGTAATAATTATATTGGCCAAACAGAAATTTCACTCCGTCGAAGAACCACTCTTCACAAAAACAAATCCGCCACCCACAATACAGACAGATACAGTTCAGTGGGCGCATAGAAAGGTGTGCTAGGAATCTTAATCTTAATTTCCTAATTTTCCCCTTCTATCAATGTTCGCAGAATACCTCAGTACAACAAAGAATGAATAAAGAGGCAACTTTCATCAATAAATATCTTCCGAAACTAAATATGAACATATAACATAATACAGAACAATACTAACCTTTCAATTTATACCACTAACCCCCATACATCCCATACGCCATTCACATTACAGATTTATATCTACCCTAATTGCACTAAATCCAGAACTACTTACCTCCCTTTTACTCGGGGACTAGTAGACCTGACGCCGTTCAGTAATCGGTGTGCTTTCAAAGCAATGATTAGTAATTTTACGAAACTGGTATGCTTTTGAATCTCTTTAACAATTCCCAATAATGACTTTTATTACTTTTATTCCTACCTCAGTTCATCTAATTGTATATATCTATCGATACTTTTCATAAAAAGGCTTTAGTTGTTTTGATTTCCAATGTGCACTTTCGCTTATTTTTCTTTTTACTTTTCCTTTACATTTCCACGCGTAGTTTCTATTTTGTTTTTGTGACATATTTCTATTATATATATATATATATATGTTATTATTATTATTATTATCAATTTGTGCTGCAAGATTCCTGATTTGAAATTGTGTGTTGAAACCGATATTGTTGTATTTCTGGATGGTCATTCTTCTTTTTTTTTGTCAAATAAACACACGCACTATTTATATTTTTCTTCACTCATTTATTACTGTTCTTATTTTATTATTTTAACTCATGTCCATTGTCTGGAAATCTTTCGTCACACATCTGTGACGTCTTCAGTGACACTTTTCATTTTCGTGTCTGTTTTTGCTCCTCTTACTCCATTCTGTTCTTCTAAGATATGTTTACATATGTGCACATGCGTTTATATCCTTATTTCTGTGTGCGTGTGTGTGTGGGTGTGTATGTAAATATGTAAATGTGTATACTCTACAAATATCTGTTAGATTTCCGCCTTCAAATATAGTTCTATTACATAGACACAAGGCTGCGAATTTCCAGGACAAAATATAATCGAATAATTTTGCTCCAATGGTCGATGATTATCAAAATGAACCCGAGTTAAATTCGAACGCAAAAATTTAAAGAGACTTAACAAAATACCACGGCCACTTGAAGCTCTACTGATTTTATTGTTCAACAGACTTGGACTGGACCGCAGAGGGGTGGCAGGAGAATAAAACAGAAAGTATATAATACTACAAACAGAATAAAAACAACAAATGACAGTTCAATATGTATCAAAGCACAGTGATTGATGCAATCTATTCTTTATAGTGAAGGAATGGAAATCATAAAATCACAAGTGCCTGGTGCAACATAAGAAGAGATCAAATAAACTAAACAAACATAGATCAACAGGAAAGACATTTAAATATCACGGGGCAGAATAGGAAAATGTCATGTCATGTCATTATATTTGCAGTTTCAAAAAATTATGTTATGTTATGTGAAGTGAAAGACTTGATCAATCTTTTCAATAAAGAAGGTTAGAAATAGAATAGCAATGTGATCGGTTGCATGAAAACATCGATATACCATTAATATGAATTTGAATGTTTTCTTTGATCAATAGACAGCCAGTGGAGTTCTCCTTTATAGCCCATGGCAATACTATGACTGCACATGTTGAATAGACGACAGAGTACAATATTTATATAACATTGTTAATAGATCAATGGTTGGCGAACTAATGTTAACAAATCCAGAATTACATGTATCCGATATGGAAATATTCAAAACATGAATCTCAAGATGTCGGGAGACAAAGACAAGAATATGTGATAGTAAGTCTCAGAGATGTTATTGATACAGTCATAGAAATACATTTGTATGTTTAAATGGATTCTGTGATATTTGTTAAGATGAAGAAACCTAGATTTTAAGAAAAAGAGAAAAGTGATAGACTGTTCTAAGACATAACTGATCTCAGAAAGACGAGTTACAGAAAATAATGTGAGTTCAGTTTGCTTTTATGTTTATATATGTATATGTAAACAGACACACACGCACAAATATACATACATGTATATATATATATATATATATATATATATATATATATATATATATATATATATATATATATATATATATATATATATATATATATATGAGTGTGTGTGTGTGTGTGTGTATTGTGTGTGTGTATAAAGAGATACACATTGTGTGCAGGACATCACCAACGAGTGAAAAATACGTAAACACACAAGAGATAGGGAGAGGATAAAATACCAAAGGAAGATAACTCCTCATCAGTTGTCGGACTGTTTATTACTCCCTGTTTCGTGCTTTTAAGGACATTACAGGGAAACTTCATAAGACAAACAAGTTCACACCACTAAGAACATAAAGATTTGAAATAAATAACCGTAAAACATTTCCTCGCACACTCTTACAGTTTAGCCACCCATTGCCCTTCTAACAATAGTTTCTAACATTAGCATAAGACCACAGATTTAGGGAAGGGGGATAAATCCATAACATAAACCCAGTAATTTAAGGGGCTTTTTTATTTTATGGGCCCTAGCAATGAAGAGAGGCAACGCTGCCGCGACATGATTTGAACACAGAACGTAAAGAGTCGAAACAAGTGCTGCAAAGCATTTTCTCTGTTGCTCTACCAAGTCTTTTAATCCACTGATAATTACCGAGAAATCTCGGAACAAATATAAATCCTGTTGCAGTAACAATATTCTCACCAGTGAAAACCTGATAATTACGACCAACCGTTTCCGATGTCAGTATTTTGATTATAAACACCATATATGCTAAGGCTATTGATATTGTATCAGCGGCAATGTATCGCCTCGCAACCAGCTGCAGCAATGAATATCGGACGAAGCATGATATTTTATAAACAAAGCTTTATTTCTTTACTGTTGGTATTTTTCAATCAAAGTGAGATCAAGGAAGCATTAAATGTTTCAGTTTTATTAGTATCCTTCTGAAACACCGCCGAGATTACATTTCGAAAGAACAAGAACACAGGGACACGCGCACGCGCATACACACGCATGTATATGTGACGTATGTATGTATGTATGTATGTATGTATGTATTTATGTATGTATGTATGTATGTATATATATATATATATGTATAATATTCACATACATGTCTGTAGATGGATATATATATATATATATATATATGTGTGTGTGTGTGTGTGTGTGTGTGTGTGTGTGTGTGTGTGTGTGCGTGTGTGTGTGTGTGTGTACTGTCTACTTCTAGTGATTTGATATAATATCATATTGTTGGTGGCATCTTTTAGTTAAATTTCCATATAGAGTATTTAAGATCTTTGAGATTTTAGCTTATTTTAGCAAGCAACGTTTTTCAATCAGAAAACTAAACCCTTTTGAATAAATATTTCTGGAAGTACATATATTAATAACCGACACAATTGTCTCTTAAAATCAGTCACTATTGAGGAAATATTAAAATTTTTCTTTAAGAGAATTCAGAAATAGTTCTTTCAAACTACCTGATATAACAGTTGATGGTAATCATTACAAATCATATTTCACGCGTGAATTAACAACAGGACTGTTCTTTCGTACAGATGGTTATAAGAATAATTCACTAAATGACAGTCTAGTTTATTTTCCAGTTGCCTAATTTTGACTCGTTTATAAATTTGATATACAATTTGTACCTTAAGCAATAACTGTAATATATTTCGTTTTCAAATTAAAAGTAACTAGTCTAGTTTAGTCTTAGTGACGTTATAATATTCATATACCTGTCTGTAGATGGATATATATATATATATATATATATATATATGGGTGTGTGTGTGTGTGTGTGTGTGTGTGTGTGTGTGTGTGTGTGTGTGTGTGTGTGTGTGTGTGTGTGTATACTGTCTACTAGTGATTTGATATAATATATTGTTGGTGGCATCTTTTCCACTGGGTAGAACACTAATCTATTTTGGGTTGAATTTTCTTTTGGCTAATTTTAATTCAACTCCAAAATATTGAACAAACAGGTTCTCAATTACGCAATATTGTTTATAATAGTAATCTATATTATCTTATTCGTGCGCCTATATACTGTTATGTCTCAAGCTACTGCTATCTAGCACCTTCGGATGATCTCTACTCAACCGCTACACAACTGCTACTCGACTGCTACTCAACACTCCTACCACGGCCAGACTACCTCTATTTATATGTCTTGGGAGATCCTACGTCTTTGCCTGGGGGTGTCGACACAACATATACAGAAAAATATGTCTGGCCTTCAGGATTGAAGTGTCTTGACCACAAACGGTATTCGGGACAAAAGAAAAGTTACGCAGCATTAACTTCTGGGCAGATTGTCCATCACTCGGTTAACATTGTCATTAAGATCTCTTGTGACATATTATCGCTGATCAATGCTAACACATTGAATCTGTAAGATATAGTTTTAAACTCCCAGTAATTATATATATATATATATATATATATATAATCCAAAATACATGTTTCATATCTAGTAGAGCCGTGGAGATAGTAATTGCCCAAACGTGGGGTAATCCGCTAGCTACTCGTCGGGCCAAAGATACCTTACTCAACTGAAGCTTATATTGTCGTCAAGGGATCCCATGTTGATTTGCAGGATATTCGATCGAAAGAATGGATTTTTTATTTGCATACACACCAACCCCAGCTGTTAACCGTGAACTATAAAGCAATGTTTTCAGCTAATCGGACTTTCTATGTCAATAAACCACTATTGTTCCTGAAAGTTGTTTCTTATACCTTCTCCGGACTGCTTGAAGCTGACTAATTTCCTACACCTTGATCCTTGGATCTTATCTTCATACACACGCACACACACACTCGCACACGCACTCGCACACGCATATTTCAAATTATTATAATGAATACGGAGACCGGTAAATCACCAAATTTCAGTGACATGTACCTGAAATATTATGTCTGTCACACATTTTATCGCTTGTCAACTAATTTCTCTTCGCTTCTCCACCCATTTGATATCTCCAACCTTAATTTCCAACTGGGATAAGAATGGAGCCAGCCAGACTGACTTTAAATCTATATTCGGCATATGACAAAACCATTTGTAAAATTTCTATGAACCATTAAAAGTTTAAGATATTATGATGCTACAAATAAAACAAAGTGTACAGAATTCAACAAATCCTCCTTAGAATATATTAGAAAAAAAGTAAAACCCCTGGAAGAAACAAAAAGCAGGAAGATGGTTGTGAAACTCGAACTATGTGTGTTCTACAATCCAGACAGAGATATACCTGTAATCACATGAAAACAGCGTTCCCGTTCGCTTTTTATAATTAAACACTTTAATCTGACCAACGAGAAAAGCTGTTTACATTTAGAGCACATATGCGGAAGCATCGAGATATATGTAAAGAATTATTTTCATTAACCATGTGTCTGGAAGCGAATTCAGCTACAAATAATAGCTTATTATTATTATTATTATATATATATATATATATATATATATATATATATATATAACCCTTGGAACATGCTGTTGCGTTCTAATAGTAAACAAACTTTCTCGTTAGCAAAATAACGTCGTTTAATCTGCCAGAAGGGAAACATGATATTGCATTAGTTGTAATTGGTTGCACGGCGTTCTTCCCCTGTATGCAAAGCTTTTACGTTTAATATGAAATATGGTAACATCTTCGTTCCACGTGGATAACGTCTCTGAGTAATTAACCTCAATGTTTTCTTCAGTTCTTTTTCTTTTTAATTATGTCTTCCGTCTTTTTGAAATCAAATGAACTGCAGTTGTTTCTCTATAGAAGTTCTTAGAAATTTGCTTATTGTTTTGTTTTAATCTCGTAAAATATGGCTTCATCATTTTCATTGTAATAACATTGAAAGGCTTCTTCTGCAAACAAAGGATTAATAGGTATTATCATCACAAACATCTTATATGTACATCCAAACACATAGTATTCAGCGAGGCAAACAGTAATGCCAAACATTCGCTGAAATGAGTTATTCAGCTCGTCTTAACAAATGTACTCTTTTCGAGTACCTTTTATTTTTGATCAACAGAGACACTTTCATACTCACTTTATTTGTTCTACAACTGTATTTGCTACATATTGTGGTATTATTTCTTTAAGAAATTATAATAAAATATTCTAAGACTGAAATACATGATGAGAGTCCTACAAATAAAATTAAGATGCTTCTAATACCCAGCTTTTCTTTTCTTTATTCATTTTAATCAGATTTAATTTTCACATTCAACAGATGTCTTAATTTTTACACAACTTTCTAAAGTGGTGTTCTAATTCTTTTCATTCATTCTTTGCTGTCTGAATTCTTCCATCGAATTTTAGTGTATTTAAAATTTTATCACACTGTCGTAACACGAAAAGGCATTTCATTTTTTTTTATTGAAAAGAATACGTAGAGAAAAAATAATTTTCATTACGTTTATTTTTTCCTCAAACAAATACTTATCCTAGCGTACATTAACAATTAGTTTTCAGTCAGACTTATACAAAGTCCAGGACTCTATAGGTATGTGACTACATTATCCAAAGTGTCCTTCCTTTTATAATATTGGATAGATTGATTTTATAATAAACAATATTTAGTTTTATCTCTTTCCATTCAGAGTCCGGATACTACGGCAGCTGTATCTTTGCTTTTAATCTTCTGTTATCAAAATAAAATAGCTACCAGTAAAATACTGGATTTAACTTCATTAGCTGTATTATTGCATTGCAAATAAATGAGGAATTACAAATGTCACAGTTTCTGTTTTAAAAAGCCGAGAAACCGCCATTGGTCAAAAGAAAAAGCAAAGGACAAAACAACGATGGCGTCATATATTGTTGCAATATAGAAGATCAATGTAGGTAACAAAATTTATGAACTAAAAAGGAAATACTAGTAGTTAGTCTACTTCCACAATTAGCACACCATCTCAATACAATAAATGCCAGATATTTCAAATAAAATCTGTTAATTTCCCTTATACTTTTTTTTACACAAAAATCTATTTAGGAATTGTAGGGTTAAAATCATTATGTTGGTTTTCTGTTGTATTGGAATATAAAGAAAATATTACAGATGAGAGGTGTAAATTGTCCCATTCGACCAGCTAAATGACACTTATTGAATTATTTTCTCGCCTGCATGACATTTGCAAGCTTCCATTATGAAATTAAACAAAACACAAGACTGGAAGCATATTGTTTTCACAATAATCTGTGTCTATTTGTGATGTATTTGCACATGTAGATGTATGCGCGCACATGAATATGTGGGTTTCCATGTATTTGTTTCTGCTTGTGGCTGTACGTAAATGTTTGCATCGATGCGCATGCGTAGCATCTTTCTCAATTCTAATAAATGCATTTATAAGTTTGATTACAAGACATAAAAAATATATAAATGTATTTTACATTTCCTCTTCTAGGTTTCACAATAAATAGAAGCAAGAAAACTATGAAATGCAAATGACAAAGAAACTTCCATAGAACGTTGGCTATTCTTTAATTTATTGTGTTGGAGACAGAATTCTATCTTGATTAACGCCAGGTTTGAGGACTAAATCAAATAGAGAACAATTTGTGTCATGGGATTTTCCTAACATACTTGGCCGATATTAACTTGCTTTTATTACCTCCATCAACTTAGAGACATTCCTTTTAT
>NC_142938.1:83054168-83064168 GCF_046866305.1 Octopus bimaculoides | reverse complement strand
ATTATATCAGCGTTACGGAATATAGGCAGCAAAGTGATGATATATAAATACATAGGAAAATGTGTCAAGGGATACCTAATCGACCGTATTATGAGATATGAAAATCTACTTCGACGGTTTGATCATGGACAGAATATTGTTAAAGATGATAGTGAAAGGAAATCATTCCAGATTGACCTATAAGTCCTAAACATGATAATTTCTAATAAAGGGAATGGAGAAAATATTTTAATATAGGACCTGCAGATAAAAATAAATATAGCATGGGAATTGGAAACAAGCTATTCTTATAATATGAGCGGTAGGAATTGTTTGCAGACAAGTGCAAAATTAGAACTCCAGGACTTTAGCACCGCAAGACATGGCAGAACTAATAACATGGAATACGTTCTGTATAACATAAACGCGCAGGCAAATACACAAATACCAGGAGCAGAGCTGCGTTCGAATCTGCACAAAATACCCCACAATAATACTAAGACTGCTAAAATAATAAACGAATAATTATAATTGATTATATGAATCCTTTTAGTTGAAGTAGTTTATCAATCAGAGAAAGATAACGTGTAAAATCGATCTTTGCAAGAATAGAACTGAAACCTTAAATAGGTGTTGACAAGTAATTGAGATATTCGCTTCGCAGCCACGTATAACATCGAACCGATCAATGTCCTGTGAGGAAATCTGACAGATTGAGAAAAGCTTGTGGTGTGTGTGTGTGTGTGTGTGTACATTTGTGTGTGTGAGCGCGTGTCTGTGTGTGTTCATGTGTGTGCCTATCGATTGACAATTGGTGCTTACATCCCCGTAATTTAGCGATTCATTCCGCAAATGTGATCGATAGATTAAGCCCCAGACTTTAAAAATCAAATGCCGGAGTAGATTTGTTCGACTTATCCTTCCTACCTGCAGGTGATCCAGCATGGACGCAGTCCAATGACTTAAACAAATGAATGAGTAAAACAGAGACGTAACTAAATACCACAATTCATTTTGTCCGACGTTCTATCAAATAATAATAATAATAATAATAATAATAATGGCCCATACGTAGGCACATGGGCAGAATATGGAGAAAGTGGTTTAATTCGTTGCTATCGATCCCATTCTGGATCTGGACTGGTGCATTATTTTATTGGCCCTGAAATGTTGAAAGCATAGCTTATCTCAGCGGGATTTGAACTCAGAACGTAAAGAGTCGGGAAAACAACACGAAGCATTTTCCGATGTTCAAGCTCGTCTACATGATCCAGTTGCAACCTTGTGGCTTTTCAACTACATTTGAAGTTGGTCTTAAAAAGCAGATGCCTTTTCATTACTGTACTGATAGGAATCGAAAGATGCATGGACGTTAAATCATCTCTCCAAACATTATTCACGCAAAAACATCAAAGACACACAAAATTATTAGAAAACGATTGTAGAGTGGAAGATACGTTAGCCATTGAAAAACGCACAAAGACTGTTAACTTCACTGACGAAGTTACCCTGTATCTAACCTGTAGGCTTGTTGGTCCACACACACACACACACACACACACACACACATGTAGGTAACAAGGTTCTAAGCTTGGTTGTGTGTTTTTTATTGCGTACGTCAGTTCTCAGTGTTGGGTGCCGTCACCTAATCATTTGACATTGAGATCTGAAACAACCAATTTGCCAGCAAGAATCCATCAATCAGCGACAGACTCCACTAAACCACACTGTTTATAATCAAAATGTACATTAGTGAAGGCTTCTAAGTATAACTTTCAAGATATTTTTATTAATATAAATTTTTCTTTGCAGAAGACAAGCTCGTCAATACGAAAATGACACGAGTTCTATAAGTCAAGACATTTTCAAGCGTTAATGACCGCATAATGAGTGCAGATACGCATTAATATTGCTACATATGCAAATGTGTGTGGGGCGGTTCGAAGGTGCTTCTAATGATAAAACATGTGTACAGCTCTTTCTCAGTTTACGAGCGCATGCTTGCATTATACGCTTGGATTTACGTATGTGTATCTAAATCTAATTATATCTGTATATATATATATATATATATATATATATATATATATATATATATATATATATATATATATATATATATATATATACACACACATATATATACGTATATGTATATACATATATATATATGTATATGCGTGTATATATATATATTTATATGCGTGTATATATATACATACATACATATACATACACACACACACACACACACACACATACATATATATATATATATATGTATATTATAAATATATGTATGTACATATATAATCATTCATACATAAATATATGCATGTCCGCCCTGGGTTATATTACAAGTAAAACAATGTCTAGTTAGCGATTGTGCTTTTTCCTATTTTTATTTTCAAAACAGCATTTGGCTTCGTTAGTTTTGTTTTCCTTTCTCCAATCTATATGTTGCAATACACTCTGCTATGAAAATTCTTATAAGTTTTGATTATTTAGTGTTCATGAAGCTCGTTGTAAAAAGAAGTTAGATTTCGCTCACAGCAAAAACGAGATTTATGATTCAGAGACAGCCATTTTGATTTTTTGTTACTTTTGGCATTTTCTTTATTATGTTATTTAATTTTATCACGAGCATAAAGATGGTTAGACACTATTGTAGTGTATTAGATTGTACTATGTACATATGCATGCACGTAATCATGTGTGTGTATGGTTGTATGTACGTACGTACGTATGTATGTATGTATGTATGTATGTATGTATGTATGTGTGTATACGCATGGGTAGACGTATATATATATATATATATATATATATATATATATATATATATATATATATATATGCATACATACATACATACATGCATACATACATACGTATATACATACATAAATATATATACATACATAAATATATATACATGCTTTTATTCATACATATGTATGCAGTGTTTTCAGAGGACATCATCATGATAATATATTTTTGAAGAAAACTGATTTACCTTCAGCAAAATCACTAAAAATGTTATTTAACCATTTTTCTTGTGTATTGAATGTATTTCATCATCATTATTATTATTATTATTATTATTATTATTATTATTATTATTATTATTATTATTATTGTTGTTGTTGTTGTTGTTGTTGTTATTGTTGTTGTTGTTGTTTCTGTTGTTGTTGAGGAAAGCTAATTCGTCTTGTTGGATAACTATTGACAGTAAACTAACAAATAGGCGCTTTCAATGTTTAATACAATTGCAATTTTTCTTTTTCTGTGTTTCTTCTCTATGTCGTACAGTAAATAAATGTTCCATGGACTTATCTTCACATTCTACCAATGCAATTGTATCCAATGTTCAATATAAGCTAGAGTTAACATTTGTTATGTAATATATTATGAAGGATCTAATCGAACTACGAACAAATGTACCACAAAATGGGTAGCGGCTTTTAGTTGATAGTTAATGTTTTATTTAATATAAGACTTAAAGTGTCTATCACCATGCTAAATACATAATCCATCTCCATGTTTTCAGCTGCCAAAATTGAACCTGTAAAAATGTGTCATGTTTCGGATTCTTTTAACCTGGGGCACCGCCAGTGTAATCAGTTTTTAATTGACGAATCCTATGTGATTGGCTTTTGTTGAAGGAGGGAGTTCAACACTGCTGTCCTCTTTTGGGTCTCCTGATTTGATATTGGTTTGTCTGGTATCTTGGATAGCAAGAGGTCAAGTCGTTTCTTGAAAACATCTACCCCTATTCAATGAAGATCCCACAGATGTTTTGGCAAGGAGTTAAATAGCTATGGGCTCTTGAATCCCAAACTATTGTAGTACATGGTCCTAACTTTAGATGGGACAACCGGGACCTTTGGAACAGTGCACTGGCGTCCATCAACAACACAAATATGGAGTTGTCAAATATTTCAGTATTGTGGTTAAATTCATGAGTTCGATCTACGTCCTATCTTTAGTCGTCTTAACCTTATCTTGACCGCTTTCAAAATATGGTGCATATCATAGTCCTGGAGGTGTAAAGGTGAAAGGACCTTAAGATATAAGATAATCTACCAACACAAATCTTTCTCTGGTGTGTTTATTGTATCTTTAAGCAAAATGTTTCTTTCATTCAACCTGCTCTTTCGTTCTTTTATTGATGTTCGTTATTGCAGTGAGGTTATCTTAGGGCAGAACCTTCATGAGTTCCAAGCGATCATCTTAATCCCAGTAAATGTCAACAGATTATCTCATCGATCTCCGTTCACGAATACTGATATAACCTAACTGATTTAATAAGAAGAATCTAAATGTAGCAGTTTTGGTAAACACGGGCGTCGACTGCACGTGCAAACCTATTCAGATCTGCCCTCACTCACAGATATGCGATAGGATTCTAGGCAATCACCATCTATCAAATTCCACTAAGAAGCATTGGTCGACTTAAGAGAGACACCTGTCTAAGGTGGCGCTGCGCACTGAAATCTAACCTAGAACCAAGAGTTTGCGAGTGAAATTTGTAACCACACCATTATATATGTATCTTACGTGATATCTCCTTACCTCAGAAGACTATTGAATATATGATCTCAGGTCTTGTGAGAGAAGTTACCTGCACCAAACTGATAAGCCTCTCAGGGTAAGAACTGTCTCCGCTCCATTTAACATAATGGGAACCAGAGTTACGCACCAACATAGCAGAGCGTTGGAGGCTTATGAAAGGATGAAGTTATGCAGGTGTATAGAAAGAGAGTTCACAATTTCACAGAGACGTGTATCTAAGAAAACTTACTATTTTCTCGAGATTCACATAGCCTCAGCCTCGGCTTTTAGTGGTCATAAAAATTCAATAGCGACTTGTTTCTTTATGTTTTAATTTTGGAAACTCTGCTTCTCTATTCAACTAGAATTTCACATGGTTTCAGGCTATCTTATATACAAAAACAAAAGAAAGTTCTTCGGATATAGTCAGAAAAAAAAAATACTATTTTAAATATGTTCGCTGAATGAATTTTAGAAAAAAGAATCATTTAAAAAAAGTGTCTAAACATGAGATTATGTTATATACACATAAATATGTATATATTTATGTGTGTATATATATATATATATATATATATATATATATATATATATATATATATATATATATATATATATATATATATATACGTATTCTTTTATTCTTTTATTTGTTTCAGTCATTTGACTGTGGTCATGCTGGAGCACCGCCTATAGCGGAACAAATCGCCCCCAGGACTTATTCTTTGTAAGCCTAGTACTTATTCTATCGCTCTCTTTTGCTGAACCTCTAAGTTACCTGGATGTAAACACACCAACATCAGTTGTCTAGCGATTTGAGGGGGGGGGGACAAACACACACACACACACAAACACATACATACATACATACATACATATATATATATATATATATATATATATATATATATATATATATATATATATATATATATATATATATGTATATATATATATATATATATATATATATATATATATATATATATATAGGACAGACTTCTTGCAGTTTCCGTCTACCAAATCCAATCAAAAAGCCTTGGTCGGCACAAGGCTATAACAGGTGCCACGCAGTCGGACTGAACCCGGAACCATGAGGCTGGGAAACTTCTTAGTTCACAGCCACTCCAATGAACTTGCTCTGTGTACATAGTTGCTCAACTTGCGCAAAAGTGTAGTTGACGCCAATGACGTTCAGTTATTTACCTGCTGTCATTAACACAATGATACATTCTTAAATCTTATGAAATGTTCAAATAAAGATAACAGCAAGTCACAGGAAAGGCAAAAAGATAAGTTCAGTGCGAGTTGACTCCAGAGAAAAGAGCGCCGAAACAAATGAGGTAAATGAATCTATTTGATACTCCAACGATTCTCACAATTTGCCAAATACATTGAAGGGAACATCATTGCTACATAAATTTTGAATCATAAAATAAGTCTTCTGCAGAAATCGGTTATGCTCCACAAGAGTGGCAGACCGATTTGCCTCCTTGCCCTTGTTCCTATCTACTTGGTCTTACAATAACAGCATTAATTCATATATATTGCAGAGCAATTATAAACGAAGATCATGATAATAATCCGTTTGAAATAGAAAACACTAAATGGATCTCCGTCGGTTTCCACGATGTGTATTTAGTTATTCGATCAACCGAATTATCTGCTTACTGAATTAGCGTATAAGAGACTGAGTATTCCTCAGACACGTGTGTCCTTAACCCTCAAGTAGAATCAGCGTAACACAGTGTTTTACAAACATACAACTTTTGGATTACATGTGAAATCAACCCGAGGATAGTCCAAATACCTTCCGCCAACTCACATTCACTTACAAGGCTTGGATCTATCCGAATTCATGGTAAATAACCGAGTGGGATCGAACCCGAGACTTAAGGTTGCGAAGCGATATTCTGAATAATTTACCTACACTGCAGCTAATAAAGAGAAACAAATATGCAGAAACTAGAATGAAAAACAATAAAATTGTCCATTCAGAATATACAGTTTCCAGGAGGGGAAATACTTCCTGGTAACTTCCGAGGAGGGGGAGGAATTACTTCCTCGAAAATTCAAAGGAAGGGGAGGAGGGGGAGGAAATACTTCCTGAAAAGTTCAGGGGGTGAATTACTTTCTGGAAAGTTCCAAGGAAGAGGAGAAGGGGGAATTATTTTCTGGAAAATTAAGGAGGAAATTACTTTGTAGAAAATCCCAAGGATGGGGAGAAGGGGAGGAATTACTTCTTGGAAAATTTCGAGTACGAGCTTCTTGCTGGAAATTCCGAGGGCGAGCTTCTTTATGAAAAGTCCCCAGGGATGGTACTTGATGGAAAGTTCCGAGGAAGGGAAGAAAATACTTCCTGGAAAGTTCCGAGGTCTTCCTGGAATGTTCCGAGGATGAACTGCTTCATGGAAAGTTCTGAAGATGGAATTTCCTGGAAAGTTCCGAAGATGAAGTACTTCCTGGAAATTTCTGATGTCTTCCTGGATAGTTCCGAGGATGAATTACTTTCTGGAAACTTCCGAGGATGAGATTTCCTGGGAAGTTCCGAGGACTTCTTGGAAAGTTATGAGGGTGAAATACTTCCTGGAAAGTTCCGAGGGTTGTACTCCCAGGAAAGTCCCGAAGGCTCCCTGGAAAGTTCCGAGGGCTTCCTGGAAAATTTCAAGGGTGCTACTTCCTGGAAAGGTCCAAGGGCGGGATTTCCTGGAAAGTCGTGAGAATTTCCTGGAAAGTTCTGCGGGGGAACTACTTCCTGGAATGATCTACTTCCTGGAAAGTTCCGCATGATAATCAAAATGTTTACTCCCATGTTCTAGAGGCAGCCATCTTGAATGGACCGGCCGCTGGTACTTATTTTATAAACTCCAAAAGGATGAAAAGCAAAATCGACCTCGGTAGAATTTGAATTCAGAATATAAAGACAGATGAAATGTCGCTACGCATTTCGCCCCGTCTGCTAACGCTTCTGCACGCTCAATATGCCAGCAGACTGCTTTAGTAATAATAATAATCATGATTTCAAATTTTGGCACAAGGCCAGCAATTTCAGGGGAGAGTGTCAGTCGATTACATCAACCCCAGTTCGCAACTGATACTTATTTTATCGACCCGGAAAAGAAGATAAGTAATGTTAGCTCTGACATAATTTGAACTAAGAACGTAGTGACTCGGAAGAAACACGGCAACGCATTTTCCCGACAATTCTGCCAGCTCCCTGCCTTTCTGTAATACCACGTATTCTATAGAGGTCATGACAATATTTCTTCGTTATGAAATAAGAGTTGAAAACCAATTATATCGTAATTAGAAAGTTTTTTTTTCTAAATTTTAGTTTCTTCCATCTGTTTCACCTCATCGTTTTTATTTATTCTTTTTATTTATTGAAAGAGTTCTTTATTGTCTTCAATTGTTAAACAGTCTAAAACTAGGGAACTAATCAGACTTCTATGGAAACCATTGATTTCTATCAAGAATTTCACCCTTTCTTGTCAGCATAAAATATTCTTCGAACACGGTTTGACTCTCCATTCTTTTACTGATACGTTTTATTGTTTTCACTTTTTTTGGAACTACGTCGTCGTCGTTGCTGTCATCGTTATCATCGTCGTCCCTTTCACCTTCGCTTTCGCAGCCGCCACCACCACCACCACAACGGTCATTTCAAGCAACATAACAATTACCTTCCACCTTCATCAGCATCATCATCATCGTCGTCATAGTCGTTGTTGTCGTCGTCGTCGTCGTCATCATCATCATAGAAACCATGACCCTTTCTACGAATGCTATCAGTGCAGTAAACCAAGCTTTCCACTAAAACCCATATCTTAAGTTTCAAATCTTAGTCCAAATCTTTTTCTGACAGCAGAAATGGACACTGCCCATAACTATCGAAACCCTCCAAGGCATTTGGATGCTCAGTTTAAACAGAAATAGGAATTTCTTGGGCGAGAAAGTTAGTTCCAAAGTTTGAGATTATGAGAATGAAGACCGGGGCGACACAAATCTTTATATGGGCAATGCAAATCAAAAACTGTTTTTAAAAAAAAAGCAGAAAAAGAAAAAATAATACTGAGCAGGCTGGTAAAGAGGCAAAGAGAATTTAGAGAACTTGCTGAGAAGCTCTGGACTTAAAGTTATGACTGAAAAACTCTTGGACCGGCAGAGAATGAAAATCTCCTGAACGCATTTGAAGAAGCAACCCTCTTCAGCAATATGCCAGAATATGGTCATAGCCTTAACGAGATTAAGGCTAATGGACCAGATATTGTCGTCAAAGAGACATTGATGTTGCATGAGAAAAAGTCCGGCATCGTCAAAACTGATGTGTTGAGAAAGAGAATTTTAAAGAGGAAAAAAGTGAGGAAAACGAAATGGTATGAAAAGGGGAGGGAAATGGACGGTCTGATTGCAAGAGATACGAGCGCAAAAACAGATGCAGATGGTCGGTGATTAAGGATGCAGAGGAGTGATTAGAAAATAGGAACAGAAGCCATTATATGCGCGGCACAAGAACAAGCGTTGAGGGCAAACTATGTGAAGTGGAAAATTGATGAAACAACTGAGAGCAACAAATGCAGAATGTGGAGTGAGAGGGGTGAAACAGTTATGGCAGTTTTTTAGATGTCTGTTTATAGAACATATTATATAGAACCCAAGGCCATCAGTCAAGAGACGGAGGCAAGTAATTTTCAAGGCGATGAATATTGCTTAATATTTCAGTCATCTTATATCAATACGCATCTGGTTCTCGTGTTTACTGAAACTATAAAGGTGAAAATAAAAGTTAGATTTACGAGAAATTTAAATAATTCAAATAAATAAATAAAGATTATTTTGAAAGAACGAGTTTGGGGAAAGATTATAGAATGCTCAAAACAAGAAGTTAGTAATGGTTAGCATAAAATGAATATGAGAACCAATAGAACAAACAAAACTTCACACTACTGAACACACACATGTACGCATAAACATACACACGAACATGTGCACAAACACACGCACGCACCCGCACACAACCTCTCTCTTTCTCTTTACACATGCACTCAAACACACATACACACACACTTACACACATACACACACATACGCACGTAATGAAACTTGCTCACACAGTCTCACATAATCACAATCATATTTACATAAATGAATCCCAATATGATACCAACGATGCCATGACAACATGCGAGAATCATTTTTCTTATAGATTTACCTTTCATCACTGGAAAAATGCAGATGTTATTTTTCCAAACATGAAGCTACGTTACTGAATCGGAATCAAATCCCAGCTACCTTTCACAACTAGTTTATTTGCTTGCTTGAATAGCAGCAAAAACAAATAATAATAATGATAATGATAATAATAATAATAATAATAATAATAATAATAATAATAATAATAATAATAATGATAATGATAAACAAAACTTAAGATGAACAGAAATATTGAGGTAAAAAATGTCCGCTC
>NC_142938.1:83019168-83049168 GCF_046866305.1 Octopus bimaculoides | reverse complement strand
TTTCGAAAGAAAGATTCAAGATAGAAATATTGGCTCTGATTTAGACACAAGACCAACAAATCGGATGAAAGTGGGGTAGTCGATGCCACCGACTTCAGTCTCTGGCTGGCACTTCAATTTATCGAAACCGTTGAGATTAAAGGTAAAGTATATTCTGACAGCATCTGAACCCAGAATGTAAGAGACGACAGAAATGCGGCAAGGCATTTTGTCTGATGGCCTAACGATTTTACCAGCTCAATATATTTTTATGGTAGAAAGTAGAAATATCAAATCTGCTCAGTCGAAGCAAGATAGATTGAAAAGGCTAAAGTGAAATTTGTCACGAATATCGTAAGACTTCGGCTTTCAAAATCATTTTCAACATATATTTTCTCAAAATATATTTTTCTGTGTTTGTTTGAAATAATAAAGGTAGCAAAGTTGACCTAGACAGCATTTGAACACAAGAATTATATATAATATATGAAATTAATAATTTTTTCTACGCAAGTTTGAATATAAGTGCAATTACAACTTACCAAGCCGAGGAGTTTAATTTAACTAAAAATAGCTTGTACAAAATTTCATTAAGTAATTTACAGTTACATAGATGCCAACTACTATATCATAAAAATAAAATCTGAACATTCAGTCACAAATAAAGTCTAATTTCAGATGTTGATTAAAATATATTAATTAGTAACTAATTTGGTACCAGTCACTCAGGAAATTTATAATTATTAATTGTTGTAATTTTGTTATTTTAAGCATTTTTTTTTCAGAACTGGTATTTTATTTTGCAGAATAATTTCGTCCATTTTGCCGTTTTAATTATCTTTTACTCTGTATTTGTTTCGTTGCCTTCAAGTGTTGAATTGAAGAAATCGCTCTCCAGTACTTATTTTCTTAAATTCTGGTACTTGTTCCATCTCTTCCTTTTACCAGAATGCAAAGTTATGGAGATGTAAACAAACAACAACGATTGTCAAGCAGTGGGGATACAAACACAAATACACACACACACACACACACTCACACACACACTCACACACACACTCCCATACACATATGTATAGATGTGTGTGTGTGTGTATGAGTGTACATATACATATATACGATAAGATTCCTCACAGTTGCCGTCATAAAGCATTGGGCTATAGCAGAAAAGATTTTCCCAAGGTGCTGCGCAACGGGATTGAAACGGGAACCACGCGGTTGCAAAGCAAGCTTCTAAACCACACAGCCGGCAATTATCTTGAATACGTAAAAAATATTTTTTATTTCAAAATTAATTATTGCAGAGTTTCCAAATTCTTGAGAGTGAGAACATTTTCCAAAAAGAAAAAGATGTCGTTCGTTATTTTGCACAAAAGATGAAGGAAAGATAAGCAAGTGAAGAACTTGGGTATTTTTGATGAGATGGCTTATTCTTGCTGTTATTAACATTATGATTATTCTATAGCTCTATCAAGAGTTGCTACCTGGAATCAGTAAAGTCGTAGCAGCCATGTTGCTATAGAAACTCTATATCGTAGATGGTGGCAGCAACAACATAACAGTTATTTATTTCTGTTGCAGTATTTAGCTTATAGTTGCGCTTGTACTATTGTGCCTAAGCCCCTCCCCTCGTAGCTTTTATGCCAGTTTCTGTGACGTCTTGCTGAAGAAACCCGACAACAGCCGAACACCATCAGCAAATCTTTATCTCTTCCTACTTTTTTCCCCTCCTTCTCTCTTTCATATTCTCTACCCCCCTTCCCCCCTACATCACTTCTACTCATCAACTTCATCTCTCAAATTACACACACACACACTCTCTCTCTCTCTCTTTATATCCTTTCCTCTCTCTCATTCTTTGTTAATAGACGATCTCAAGCTATTGCTTCGAAATCATTGCATATCACACACACACACACACACACATATGCGCGCGCGCGACACTATTTCGCTCTATCCTTCCCCCATACAGTAACCTCCACCGCCTCCGCTTCTATAGCTCTTTGCTCTTTTCGTTCCTCCTAAGCGTTTCTTTGTTTTCTTCTTCTTTCATGCGTTCCTTCCTTTTCTTCTCTGATGTCTTCATCCTTTCTCCTCCCCTTCCTCCTGCTTCTTCATTTTCTTCTCTCGTCATCATCGTCATCATCATTTACCCCTTCCTCCTCTTCTTTCTCTTCTTTTCATCCTCCTCCCCCTCCCCTTCCGCCTCCTCCGTCTTCTCTTCCTCCTTAAACGCTCTTTCTACCGTATTTTCACTTCTCTCCAACATTCTCTCCCTCCTTTTTTATCCGCCTCGTATTCCTCCTCATCCTCCTCCTCATCATCATCCTCCTCCCCCTCCTCCTCATCATCATCATACTTTAGCACTAATTTTCATCTTCCTCAACATTTTCTGTCCCTTTGCCTAACCCTAACCCTGACCCCTCCACTTCGTCCTCCTCCTCCCCTTCATCTTCCCTAATTCACCACCCTCCCCTCTATTAACCCCACCTCCTTTCATAAACACTCCATCTCTCCTCCTCTTTCAATACCACCCGCGTGGTTCCATTTCATTTACTCCTTTCTTTCTGACATTCCTTCTTTCTTTCCTTCTTTCTTTCCATCTTTCTGTCTTCCTTTCTTTCTTTCCTTCCTTCTTTCTTTCTTTCTTTCCTTCCTTTCTTTCTTTCTTTTTTTCTTTCTTTCTTTCCTTCCTTCCTTTCTTTCTTTCTTTTTTTCTTCCTTCCTTCCTTCTTTCTTTCTTTCTTTCTTTCTTTCCTTCCTTCCTTTCTTCCTTTCTTTTTTTCTTCCTTCCTTCCTTCCTTCCTTCCTTCCTTCCTTCCTTCCTTTCTTTCTTCCTTTCTTTCTTTCTTTCTTTCTTTCTTTCTTCCTTCTTTCCTTCCTTCCTTCCTTCCTTCCTTCCTTCCCTTCTTTCTTTCTTTCTTTCTTTCTTTCTTTCTTTCTTTCTTTCTTTCTTTCTTGTAATTCCCCATCACCGCCACAACTTCAACAGTCACAACAAAACCAAAAACCACAGCCACCACCGCCATCTTCATTACCAACACCACTCTTACTACGGCCACCACCATCAGAACAAGCATATCTTTCATCAATATCTCCATCGACACCACTTCACCACCGCCAACACCACTACCGTCGCCCCCTCCCCGCCACAAATGCAACAACAACAAAATCAAAAACGGTCACAAGAACCATCAGAACGCCTAAAACTTCCGTCACCACTACACCGCCACCGCCATCACAGCTATCACAACACCACCACCACCACCACCACCACCACAAAATTCATATTCATGACAACGACGACGATCAATCACCACCACCACCACCACCGCCACCACCACCACCACCACCACCATAAATACGGCCGTCACTAACACCACCGCACATCCACCACCATACTTCCACCATAACTGTATTCACCACCACCACTACCACCACCACCACCGCCACCATAACCAAACTTCTGCTATCACCACCACAACCACAACATCTATCACCATGATCGTCATCACCGCTGCCATTAAACAATCCCCAGGATGGCAGAATTTAGGAGCAGTTTTAGACTTGGTGAGGCCAGAATTGTTTGCTATTAATTTGTCTTTGTTCTGTCAATGAACAACCATAACTTATTTCTCTCTTCTCGCGACAACTGTTTTTGAAGCTCCGCGATACGTTCCTCTAGCCTTGCTTTTCGCTGGCTGCTGATCTCACCCTAATATTCACTGTCAGAACTACATGAGATGAAGTCCTTGTCCATGATCTATTCTGATGTTTAGAGGAGATGTCTGCAAACACTTGGCCTGTTTTAGAATATTGCCTTCACGTTGCACAGCGTCACCCGCCGAGATCTCTTTCGACGTTTGTCCTGACGCTGTACAGTCGGTGACCTATTCTCCCGCCTCTAAGGTAACATGTTTGAAGCACGATGCCGATGATAATAATTATTTATACTCTAGACACAAGGCTGCGAAAATTTGGCGGGAAGGGGCTAGACGATTACATCGACTCCAGCGCGTAACTGGTACTTATTTCATCGACCTCGAAAGGATGAAAAGCATAGTCGACCTCGGCGGAATTTGAACTCAGAACGTAGCGGCAGACGAAATACCGCTAAGCATTTCGCCCGGCGTGCTAACCACTCTGCCAGCTCGCCGCCTTCATAGTGATTACAATGATAACAATGTGTGATAATTATAACAGGAGATGCAGCAAAAGAGAAGGAACGTAGATCTTGCAGAGTGACATTGAATGCAAGAAGAGGATGAGAGAAGCAAAGGCAAAACCCGATACAGCAAGATCAGAGATCTGCAACAGAGGCGATCGAAAATGTGCCACAGCATTTGGTCTATAATTATATGAAGGAGATAAACATCGATGATGGAGTTGCCAAGCCACATGAGAAGAGAACGCTCTTGCAGCCAAATCATATTCCTTGATTGTGAGTTGGCAGGCAAAACAAAAAAGAATATCATTAACCTCTGAATCATTTCGTGATCGAATCCAATATTTTGGTAGGATACAATAGGTTGAAGCGCCATGTCTGGCTCCAATGTTTTGGTTCTGTCATGGTTTCTACGATTGGATGCGAACTCTTTTACACTGGGTACCCTTTTCTTCATAGCACTAGCACTAACAGGGTCCTTGTAACTTGCCAGATTGATGGTCTCCCTCAATAGACAGTGGGAACAGGAGATAAGATGGAGGCGTTAACCTCTTAACATCTCCCTTAAAATGTGACGGAGTGGGAACTCTGTCTAATCCTGATCATCTCATGTCAATAAGTTGCTGGTGGCTGGATTAATTCCTCTTTCAGGCTGCAGAAGGTCTCTGGTGAAAATCCTCCGAATAACAACTTTACGCCACCAGCTCAGATCAGCTTCCAGACTCAGTATCATAAGAATGGAGAACGCAAATAAGAACCTGACGAGGTCTGCTGGTTCCAAATTTCAGAAGAAGACCAGCGATTTCGGGGAAAGGGGTTAAGTGGATTGTATCGACACCAGAACTCAACGAACCCGAAAGGATGAAAGGCAAAGTCGGCGGAATTTGAACTCAGAACGTAAGGGCGGACGAAATGCTTAGCAGCATTTTACCCAGCGTACTACTATCAACTGCCAGTTCACCACCTTCTGTTCACATGATATTAAAGGCATATCATGCATGGGGGGGGGGGACACAGAAGATCAGGAGAGAAGTCACAAGCATGTCTATCTTTTGGAAGCATCTTCGCTGAACAGCCGAACAGATCTTGACCAACAACTACTTCGTCCCATACGGCCCAGGTATTCCTCAATGCAAAAATGCATTAAGTCTGAAGGTCTTAATTTTTCGCACCAAATTTTCCTACCAGAAATTGGTAGTTTTTACTATTTATCTTATAATTAGAAAGGAAGGGAGTACCCATGATCCTTTGCAAAACCTCTGGAGCCAGGTGGAAAGTAGGAAGAAGGTATCCTCAAACCAGATGCTCTCCCAAGTAATTACAAATGAGTGAGCTCTGCTAAAAGCAGCCAAGATAGTATGTGATGTTGAATCGGTCGATTGATTATGTCTACCACCGGATGAGGCCATGGCGAGATTTTGAACTCAGAACGCAAAATGTCACGGAAAATACTGCAAGGACAGATTTTATTGTTCCGCTGATCCACTGTTCTGGATTGGCCACTTTTTTTAAACTCCGAAAGGGTGAAAGGCAGCATGTCCAGTATAAGCGTGTCAGTTAAGCTGGTGGACTTGGGTCCAGTTTGTGAGTCTGTCAAACAACATATGTATACAATCTGGTTCAAGCAAAAGTAACCCGTGGAAGAATCGAAATTTCCAGAACAACTAATCTGGAAAACGGCATTAGAAGACACTACTGTCGTGGATTCCGTAAGGGATTCGTTTCAAAATTCCGAGGATGTTATATGAGAGGAATCTGAGGAAGACCGGGAAGTTACCGAAGTCATTGGCATTAGAAATGGTTCTAGACGGGAATAGAAATTAAAAATTGATAGAGAATCCTCTCTGTAACACTTGTAAATTAATTTTCATTCTTTCTCATTAGCAGAATTCCTCTCATTAGCACTTTTACAAAAGACAGAGTCCTATAGACCCGAGTGTGGAGAAGAGCTTGGCATTCGGAGAAGGGAAAAAAGAGAGAAGGCTAAAGAGAAATAGGAAAACAGAGAGATAGAGAGAGTAAGAAAAGGAAACTGACTGAGGAGAAAATTAGCAGGAAAAGGAGGAAAAAGAAATAAATACTTGGAGAAAGAGAGAACGGTAGGAATGGCGTGGAAGAAAGAAATATAGACTAAACTATTAGTTAGCTAGACAAAAAAGATAGACAACTAGATGAGGAAGAGACCGAAAGAGAGAGAGAGAGAGAGAGAGAGAGAGAGAGAGAGAGAGAGAGAGAGAGAGAGAGAGAGAGAGAGAGAGCAGAGAAAGTGACTGGCAGACTGATATACAAACAGAATGAATGAAAAGGAGAAAAGAAGGAGAGAGAAAAACTGAAAGAAAAAGTTTAATTGAGTTGTTGGGAGGTCATTAGACTAATAGGTCAGAAGCAGTGTCTGTCGTGAAAACATTTGAAATTATTGCTGGCTCAGTTCACCTAACTATAAATAAAGATTATGATGTAGTACGGTTTAGCAAAGTAAGAACAAAACTAGAATTACCAAGACCAACATGACCGCCCAATAATTAACTGTTTTATTAAGTCACATAAACAATCTTCTGATGAATCTAGGAGAAGCGGTAACACTCTCATTGTTTCTTGTCAGGGTCCCTAGTTCCATGTCCATTTGTGCAGCAGCAGCAACAGCAGCAGCAGCAGCAGCAGCACCCCGACCCCCACCACCAGGTGAATTGTCGCGCCTCTGAACTTACTTTAACATTGTCTTTTGGGACTGTTGATTCGTGTTTGTATAATTACATCAGTTTTGCTTTTTTGCGAAGGTTTGTTTTGTTCTTTCTAGATCTTACTTTAGTGTTACGTCTGTTGGCCAGGGTGTGTGTGTGTGTGTGTGTGTGTGTGTGTGTGTTGTGAGTGGTGTTGTTTTGTTGGTTGGTGATTGCGTTTTGGTGAACGTGCCTTAAATGAGTTTTGTCATGTTATATTACTGGCTGATGAATGCATCGAGTATGTTCCGTGTGGAATGCGTTATAGCATGACGTTCGTATAGAGTATGTGTTATATGAACGGTGTTACATGTTTTAGCAGCGGTAATAAGTGTGCAGAGAACGTACTGTGAGTTGTATTGGAAAGTGATTGAATGTATTAAGAGAGTTGAGTTATGAGATTTAGTGGCAGATGACAAATATACGCTATGTAGTATTATTGGTTAGGGTATGTAATATATGAGTTCTGTTATGAATTTTAGCAGTTGGTGATGGCTATGTAGAATATGTGCTGTGCAGTATGCGTTATATTATAGGGTAGAGGTTATGTAAAGCAACAATGTCCAACATTGTTGGCACCAAGAACCGGTTCCATGCAAGATAATTATCCCACAGGCCTGGGGAATCAACGCACGTAATGCAATAAATTATTACACATGGGGTACCGAAAAGTAACCTGAAACGTTCTCTGGGAGACGAACCCGTTGTAATTCAGGCGTCCGCCGCTAGAAGCTATTTGATGCAACCCTCAGGCATCCGCCTTCCGGCCAACGTTGTCAGCAGTGGTCGTACTGCCACGTGTTGCGTCCTTGTTTTGCAGTGCTTCTCCCCTGTTCGTCGATTTTTGCGATGGTTGAAACGAAAAATACAGTGTGCTTCCGTGAAATTCTGTTTTCTACTTGAGAAAACGACGGCCGAAAGAGCTGTCATGCGTCAAACAACTTACAAGGAGGCTGCCATGAGCAAAACACAAGTTTATGAGTGGTTTTCACCCTTTAGGAATGGTCACTTATCGCTTGAAGACCAATTTTGTTCAGGGCGACCGTCGACCTCCCGAACGAATGAAAACATCATGAAAATTCATGAAGTGATCGTGGAGGATCGTCACGGAACATTTGACGAACTTGTTGACATGACTGGTGCGTACTGGAGAATTCTGCCAACGAATTTTGAGGGAGGAATTGCGAATCAAGAGTTGCAGCAAAATTTGTGCCTCGCTTGCTCAAGGAAGATCAAAAGCTATCACGAGTGAATGCGTGTCGTGAACTGAAAGAACAGTTGGACGTTGATCCGGACCTTCCTTTGAGGGTCATCACTGGTGATGAAAGCTAGTGTTGATGGAATTTGCAGATGTAGAAGAGAAGAGAAGAAGAAAACGATGGAGGCATTAAAAGGCATCACTTCGCAAGAAGAGTTCCAGCACTGCTTCGAAACAGTGGAAAACGCGCCTGGACCGATACATTGCTTGAAATGGAGAATATTTTGAAGGCGATAAAAGTTTAAACATGTAAAACTAAGTGAATAAGACAACGTTGCAAAATTCCGGTTTCTCTTGGGTACCCCACCCATCCCGTATTGTAAATAATACATGTGTAATGCAAAATCATCCTGGAGATAGCAACAGTCAATAAAATAGAAATAAAATTATAAATTTAGTCTTTCTGTTCGAGCCGGTAGCAAATGATTCACGGCCTGATTACTGGCCCACGGCGGAGGTTGGGGACGTAGAGTATATGTTGCGACTGTAGTGCAGAAAGCGTGTTATATGTATTATTGATATTCCTACGCAAAGTGGAGGCTGTCCTTGGCAGAATTACTCTATGCAATCACAACTCGTCACTAAAATACACAACTAACTTGCATAGCGCACAGCGCACAGCCTAGCACACGGTTTTAAAATTTGGCACAGTTCTAGGGTTTTTGAGGGGAGAGGAAATCGATTAGATCGACCACGGTATTTGACTGGTGCTTATTTTATCGATCCTGAGAGGATGAAAGACAAATCGATCTCGATGGAATTTGAACTCAGAACGTAAAGAAGAACGAAATGCTGATAAGCACTTTGTTCAACATCTTAACGGTTCTGCCAAGTTCGTCGCCTTAATTAATACCCACTCATAAAATACAATTCTCACAACATAATCTACATCAGTTATGGAGAAACATCAGTCTGTAAGACTTTCTGGATGGCACATTTAACAAACAATTGCATTGAACATATTTTGTAGCGCCGCCTGCCTGAGTCATGTCTTATGCAGCCCGTTTCTCGAAAAGGTTACCAATACTTGATCTACACAATCAAGGCTACAAGCATGTTTTTTTGTAAAGAGATTTTATTCATGTTCATCCTCCTTCTCATACCTGAGACCTAATTAGCGTTGGTGTCATTACTTTCGTACGTCACATTTCGATTATTTCCATTTCAATAGTTTTCTACTTGACAGTTACTTGAATTTATCTCGAGGTGCGTTTCAAGCAGAAGGATTCAAGATTGCTATCACGATGCAGAAAGTCTCCTTCCAGTCCTTCATTATCCGTTTCAAGGGTTTCACTTGATTTCCTTCTCAATGTGAACAGGATTCTTCCTCAATGTCGCATTCAGTCTTTCTTTAATACTATTTGTAAGGACATAGTTTTTACATCAAATTGTCGCCATATTGCCCGAAAGACATAACTACTAACTCTATCTATCATCTATTGATATATTCTGACTTTGAAAAACTGGGCAACCAGAGACGACCTTCAAATTCATTTCAATATCCTGGTTGCAAACTTAACACGTGATATTTGCCTCTTATTTCCCTAGCTTGTGTATGGACATACATACATACGTGTGTGTACGTGCGTGTGCCTAAAACCTGACGTGTGTGTTTGAGCTGACGGCATCAGCTCGATGGTGTTTATGTACGGGTTCGCTTGGGTGTGGGTGCGCGTGGGTGCGTGTTGGTGTGGGTGTGTATCTGCTATGTGTGTGCTTGTGTGCGGGTTTATGTGTGTGTGAATAACAGCGGTGCATCAGCTGCGTGTGTTTGCATACATGTCTGGGATGTATGCACCCGTGTGCGTATGTATGTATGTATGTATGTATGTATGTATGTATGTATGTATTACGGATTAAAATTGATCTTGTACTGCTAAAATGAGACTATCCATCGCTGCTTTACGTCGAGAGCGTTTGATCCGTTCTGAAATTGTTCACTCACTCCCTCGCCTCTACTGATCTGTTTCTTCATTTCCCCCCTTCATATATTTCCCCCCTTCATATATTTCCCCCCTTCATATATTTCCCCCCCTTCATATATTTCCCCCCTTCATATATTTCCCCCCCTTCATATATTTTCCCCCTTCATATATTCATTTTGATTTAGTCCTTTCCTGTATCTCTTCTGATGTGTTTATTATCCTTTATCAAAATCGATCTCCTTGCTGTGGTTAATTTCCACCTTGCATTTAATTATTCACTTATTTATGGAGAAATAAGTTTTGTTTTTCACAGGTTCCCACATTACCTTCACCAGTTTCCTCTCCCACATCCATTATTGTTGTTGTAGTCATTTTTTATATGAAGCAATGCATGTGACATAGGTAAATCCTTTGTATATCAGTTTTCAGTTGATTGTATCGTAACAATATTTCTTGTTTCCAACTTGAAGGTCTTCAATTTACTTACATTCCAATTTATTACTTCGAAACTGTAGTTTTATAACTGGATTAGCTAGTGTATTTATCCCTATAATCTTACTTTTCGCTTTAAATTCAGGTTCTAATATTAGTGTCACTTTTCTAGTCTTTTATAATTTTCCTTTCATTTGTGTTGCATCTTATCACTTTCATCGGCTTCTAAGAATTAGTATGGATGACTTTGGTCTAATGCCTTGATTTCATTGGCTCTGTCTAATTTAATGTTCTGCTTTAGCTAACTTGTTTGTTCTTACAGGTAGCTTTGCCGCATTCTTCTAATTCCAAACCCATTTCTATATCCTGAGTGGTGCCATGCTCATTTCTTTATCCTGATTAAATTTAGGATCAATCTTCAGGTTAAGTTTTTCTGATAGACATTTATATTTAACAGATTTAACTAATTCACATCGAAGAAATGGTTTACACTTCGTATTTTGCTTTTTATAACAATTGATGGTTACGTTTTAAAAGGCACCAAAGTTGAGCAGTACAGGAGATAAGAAATCTCCTTCAAAGAACTCTCGTCTTGTGGGTTTAGATTTGGTTCATCTTTCCTCTTTGCCCTGCAGTTCTATGTTGTTTTTATTTCATTTTAACACGGCTTGGTCGATATACCGTTTTAGTGTTGATGCTGCTTATTTACATAATATGTCTGCATTATCCAAGAAATGATTTCTGATAATCGATCCATGCGCGGCGTTTTCTTTCTCTTCCTGCTGCTTTTGATTTACCACTCTTTATTCCTTCTTGCAACATGTCATTATTTCTTCTGGTGAGCAGTCAACAGTTTAGGATCTTTGTATGTAGTTGAAAAATAAGTTACAGGCCTGTAGCTTTGGAGGCCTGGTGATTTTGATTTAAGGAATCAATAATCAATATACTCCCTCTCCCCCACACACTCCATCTATAATAACAACTGAGTTGTTGATTCTGGTGTATTTGTTAATTCACAGAATGCTGCTGTCACAAATTCACGAGTATTTGAGACGTGTTTAGAACAGGTGATAGGGACTTTGTCAAACCTAGGAGAATTTAGCAGTAAACAGCTTTTATAGTATAACTGATCACTTTACTAATCTCGTGGGCCTTGGTTGCAGAGGTGCTATTAAACTTTATCAATATCACCTCCCCCCCATACAATGTGGCTTTTCACTGTGACAAATCATTTTATTTCATATTCTCCTGACGCAATATGTTTGATCTTCCGTTGATGTTGGTGCTTCACTACTACTACTACTGGTGCTGCTGGTGCTGCTGGTGCTGCTGCTGCTACTACTACTTCTATTACTACTACTACTACTACTACTACTACTACTACTACTACTACTACTACTACTACTACTACTATTATTCTGTGAATGTACCTGTAGTGTTTTGTTATTTTAATCAAATACGATATTCACCAGAATGAAAAGAAAGTCGCTCACGTTTTTCCAAGCATGCCATCCTCCACCATACCTTCGCTAGATGATTTCTGCAAGCATAAATATATATTTTATTTCTATGATGTCAACGTTTTTAATATATTCTTTACCCCTCTCTCTCTCTCTCTCTGTCTCTCTGTCTGTCTCTCTCTCTCTCTCTCTCTCTCTCTCTCTCCCTCTCTCTCTCTCTCTCTCTCTCTCTCTCTTAATAGTAAATATCTTCACTTGTATTTCGCAAAAACCCCCCAAAAAGCATTCATTTAAAAAAAATTTCTTTCCATTTTATGGGAATATTTTTACTGCTTTTTATTTCCCGGATTAACTGACCAGAAAAACACTTTCAAATAACAAGGTTCGATTCTGAATAGCGGAGGATGACCTGAGCCATAGAAGAGTGTATTGTTTTACCTAGGTGTTGATCCCTTCACCCATGTGCGAGTGTGTGTGTGTGTGTGTGTGTCTGGCAGGGAGTTTTACCATTTATTTTCATTGTTCCTTAAATTTTTACATCTTAAAGTAATTAGTTCTCTATGATATTCCTTTGATAGTCTAACTTTTGTTCCTGGTGGTGGATTGGTAAAATCGTTAGAATATAAATTGCTTTGCAGTATTTCTGCAGACTTCTTTCTGAGTTCAATTCTCGCGAAAGTCAACTTTATCATTTCGGAATCTATAAAATAATGTACAAATCAAGCACTCAGTTTCAATTAATCGACTTCTCTTTCTAATTTAAACCTTGTGACTAAATTACGAAGCATCAGGCTTTTGTTTGACCACAAAAATATTACCTTCTCAACGTTTTGTAAAACATGCTTACTCCTACGCTTGTTCTTATAAAACTGTATTTGCCCACCCACGGTTGCCAGGAATGTTGTTATTGTTGTTGTTCTTGAATTTGCTAATGGAGGTGGTGTTAACATTGGTGAAGCTAGTGGTGGTGGGGTCGAGTGTGTTAGTGGTGGTGGCGGTATCCTCTTCTAAGTAATAACGTTGCTGGCGGGGGGAGCCGTGAGGATATGGTTTTTTTTTTAGCTCTAGGAGGTAAACTGATCGCACACACCTATGCCCAGAGACATTCCAACTGTAATGGCCTTTCCGTCGATGTCCATTGATATCCTAATGACCATCCTGTCCGTCCAGAGCAGTTAGCACTGTTTTATTAAGCTGTTCTTTACGAGCGGCGAGCTATCAGAATCATAAGAATGATGGCGGTGATGATGATGATGGTTGTTGTGATGGTAGTCGCGATTAGGATGATAATAGCGATGATAGCAGTGTTGATGATGATGATGATGATGATAATGATGGTGATTGTTATTATTATTATTATTATTATTATTATTATTATTATTATTATTATTATAGTGGTGGTAGTGGTGGTGGTGGTGGTGGTGGTGGAGGTAGTAGTCGGCGTCGAGAATGTGGTGATTTTGACTATCATTGGGAGTGGTAATTATATCGCTGTAGTTGTGCTGCGGAAGAAGAAGAAGAAGAAGCAGTCGTGGTGGTGTTAATTGTCGAGTGAATCATTCTCTCTGAGGTATAGACGACATTCTCCTTGCTATGTAGAATGTCAAGTGTCTTAGTGAAAGCTCGAAAAGTGACATGAAGTCTTTAAGAGTTGACAGTAGTTCAAGATGACAATGGTGACGCCACTAACACGTTGCTTCAACTACACGCATGCAATACTAACATTGGCGCCATCTTGAAATAGCTCTATTTCATAATTATACTCCATTGTGCTCCTCTTACATCTCTCTCTCTCTCTCTCTCTCTCTCCTTCTTTCTCGCTATCTCTCTCCTTCCCTCTCTCCCACCCTCTCTGTCCTTTTAGTGCATGTCTTGCTATCTCTATCTTTGGTTAACTCTGTCTGTCTCAAGTTCACATAATCTCGCTAAAGGTCTTTCACTCACCTCTCCATCTAGCTCTCTGTTTGTCATGCCCTCCCCTTCTCTCTCTGTCTTTCTCCATCTATCTGTCTGTCTATCTATGTTTCAACCTACCTACCTACCTACCTATATATGCATGTATGAATGTATGTATGCATCTATCTATCTATCTACCTCTATCTATCTATCTATCTATCTATCTATCTATCTACCTCTATCTATCTATCTATCTATCTATCTATCTATCTATCTATCTATTTATTTGTTTGTCTGTCTGTCTATCTATTAACCTAGATAGCTAGCTGCCTATTTATTTCAATATTCTCTTTAACTCTTCACATCTTTATTCCTTTAGTTACTTCTCTCTCTCTCTCTCTCTCTCTCTCTCTCTCCATCTATCTGTCTGTCTGTCTATCTCTCCATCTATCTGGCTGTCTGTCTATCTCTCCATCTATCTCTCTGTCTGTCTATCTACCTGAAGTTTTTTATATCTTCTTTTCAATCTGTCCGTGTGCCTATATGTCTGTCTGTCCTCCCTCTCTCTATATTGTTCTTTCTTCATCTCCAGCTCACTTTCTTTCATCACCTCTCTCTCTCTCTCTCTCTCTCCCTCTGCTTCCGTCTATCATCACCTACTTTTACACTATTTCTCTTCTTTTCTCATCTTCTCTTCCACCTTCTCTTCCAGTTTCTTGTCTTTTCTTTTCCTTCAAAAATCTTCTACTAAACCATAGGTTCTCAGAGTCGGCGCTACCGCCCCCTTCCCCCGGTGGGCGTTGAGACGGTCCAGGTGGGCGTTGAGACGGTCCAGGTGGGCGTTGAGACGGTCCAGGTGGGCGTTGAGACGGTCCAGGTGGGCGTTGAGACGGTCCAGGTGGGCGCTGGTGCCTAAGGTGGGGGTGGGCGTGGTAGGGAAAAAGGAATGTATACAAATTATATATCATATTAAATATCAAATATTTCATAGTATATATAGATTAGTAAAATATAAAATATTTATTTATACATAAAAATAGGGGTGGGGGCGTTGAGGGCATTATGTGGCCATGGGGAGGCCGTGACCCAAAATGTTTGAGAACCTCTGTACTATACTATTATTACTCTAACGTTTCTTTATTGCCCACAAGGGGCTAAACATAGAGAGGACAAACAAGGACAGACAAAGGGATTAAGTCGATTATATAGACCCCAGTGCGTAAATGGTACTTAATTTATCGAGCCCGAAAGGATGAAAGGCAAAGTCAACTTCGGCGGAATTTGAACTCAGAACGTAACGGCAGACGAAATACCGCTAAGCATTTCGCCCGGCGTGCTAACGTTTCTGCCAGCTCGGCTGCCCACCTCTGCCGCCGAGCGATTGATATTCACAAATGAAACAAGAAAGCATCAACTACACTAGCTAGAAATAGCAGCCAAATCTCTCAAATCACTCGTCACTCTTCTTCCTTTTTAATGGAGCCTTAGTTACATTTTCTAAATAAAAGACGAGCTGGCTACACCTGCGACCCTTTATCTGTTTGGTCATTGAAGACCTGAACCAATAGCAAATCTTTTTGTGTGCTTGTACATGTGCGCGCATGCGTGTTTGTGTATTGTATATCTTGTGTGTACAGGTCGTAATTATTCTTAATTGCAGATGCAAATTATGTAATACATTCTTAAATGCCTTACCCACCCGATAATAACTACATTGCCCACCCCACTTGGATTTTGTTCTATGTCTTTATAGCAGACCCTTTCTTTGATAGATTTCCTTAACTTTGGGATCTCTTTAGATCTTCCTTTAGGTGTCCACGTGGTGTGCGTGCGGCTACGCGCATGTCTCTATATATTTATTGCGAAGCAGTGAGCGACCAACTTTAACGACGACTACTATGGTCCCTCCTTGAAGATTACAACTTTCTACTCCTATCTTCCTATCTTTCTTCTCCCTCCTCTTCTTCTTTCCTAACATCTCCACCCACTTCCCACTCCGAAATATTTGACTTCTTCCTTACCTTTTCTTTTTATTCTTGATTATTTCATTTCTTGCAAAAAAAAAAAAAAAATTCTTTTTATTCTATATAAACATGTATGCATGGGTGCGTCAAAGTATCTCTTATAAATCTATTTGTTTTGGTAATAAACAGAAAATTTGGACGCTATCTGGCACTTCAAATTTGTTAATGTAATTAATTTTCATTTCTGATTACTGTAAATAAATTGTTAATAGCAGTAGTTCTGAACAAGGTTCCAATGACGCTTGGGAATCCATATAAGATTTTAGGGGTCCACACAAGCAAAATAGTAAATTGGGGATTCATAGTTGTATTCTAAAGGTTCGTAAAATTTTTTCCTGTACTTGCATTTATTGCAAGAAAGGACTAAGTTTTTTTTTTTCTAACGTTTAACATGGTTCACCGTGCAGTCTTGTTACTAGTTTAAATATGGCAGTGACACGTTCGAACTCGTTAGCAAGACATTTCTCGCTGTAGACGAATGCTGTAAATACACCTGGATCAGCTCACAGCGCCACCTATCCAAACTGTGAGACGCGAGCATTTCGGGGTAGCTATCTCCTTTTCAGTCACAGAACCCGGACGGTGGCGCTGCCTGGAATACGATGACCGGGATAGCATAAAAGAGAATGCCTCTCTTATCACCTTGCAGCACCACCATTCGGTTTCTGTGACTTATACTAAGTTAGCCATGCCGCGAACACCAGGACCAAAAAAGCTGACTAGTTTTCAGAGAGGACCTATTGTGAATCAATCTGAAGATGGACACAGCCAGAGTAAGTTTGTACAAAATCACGAGATTCTTCCTGATACAGTCAACAGAGTGATTGTAAATTGGAAAGGAACCGACAGCGTCCTGCTCAGATCGATCTCAGCTGGTAGGTGTCTTCGTGCTGTCAAGTGCATTAATGAAAGTAATCCCCGCTGATGTTGCAAAGCAACTCCAAATGCCTCGGAGTATTTCTGTGAGTATCTTCATCATCGACGTCGCTACTGACATGAAAATAATATTGCAATAACAAGTTTGAAGCAGCATGGACAGTCCGCACAGATAAAACCGTATAAAGGGAGGTGTCTATTTATTTTTGAGATGTGTATATATTAAGGGCTCCTACCTGTGTATTTGTGTACATGCATAGGTCTTTTATATATGTATGTGCGTGTGTTTGTATGTAAACCGATGTTATTGAACGATATACTTTTATGTCAAACCTGTAACTTAGCCATTTGACAAATAGAGCTCGTTAAAGTAAATAGTAAGCAAATAAATACTGAGGTCAATATTATCGACTCAAATATCTGAAGTCGCTGCGTCACAACTGAAGCCATTAAAAGGATAAAACAATATTATATTAAAATCATATATATGGGTGTGTGTATGAGTAGAACCATGCATGTATATCTACATACATGATTGTATAAACTCAAAGCCAAATGTTGATGTTTTGAATGCAATTAATACATGAGTCTGTAATAGTTATTTAAGAAAATAACCCTTACATAATATCACTTCAGTTGATGTTATGTATGTATGTATATATGTATGTATGTCTATATCTATCTATCTATATGTATATATATAATATATATTATATATATGTGTGTGTGTATATACTTCTACTGCAGCGTGGAAGATATTTATAAGCCATTTAAAACACACAAAAACCGTTAGATTCACTTCAACATTTAAATTTAATTTGTAAAAATATTTTCGTCGCTTTGAAACCGCGACTTATTCAGACAAAATTCCGTGCCGCATCTCTAAATAATGTTCGTAGCCACTTCAACATGGCTGTCCATTCGAACGGACTGGTCCCTAAGCCATATAATTGAGAAACAAGCTTATACCACACGGCCACACCATATATCATACTAATATACTCTCGTATACTCTATCCCTTCAACTGCTCTCCCTATACACCCTGCTCGGTCGAATGCAGTTCACAATGATTTCAAATCCTTTCGATAATACACTGATCTCGGGTAGTATACCACACATGCGAACTCCATTAAATATTTTCCATATATTTGCGTGAGTCCGTGTAGCTTGTAGTTCTAAAAGGCGCCTGGAGATTTACTCCGACAGTAATTCTAAATGCTTAATGCGCAAATCTTCTTGGATATTTTCCATTTGTTTATCCAGGAGTAACAGCATGTCTTCCAATTTCTTTAATGTCTTTTAATAGGTTGTCTTTCAATTTGATTCATGGAATACCCAGCACGTTCACGTTAACTTAAAGACATCGTATTTGGCATTGATTCTGGTTGTTATATATGCTGATCAACAAGTACGTGTTAGTGTGCATGTATGGTTGGATGTATGTGCCTATGTGTATGTATGTATGTGCGTATGTATGGATGGATGTTTGTACATTTATATATATGCATGTATGTATATTTATATGTATGTATATGTGTATAATTGTATCCATGTGTAAGCATGCCTGTGGTATACATGAATATACATGTGTGTGTGTGTGTGTGTGTGTGTGTGTGTGTGTGTGTGTGTGTGTGTGTGTGTGTGTGTGTGTGTGTGTGTGCTATCGCTGTGTATTAAAGAATGCATATGCAGCCGTTCCTTCAATATCTGACTTGGGAACGATTAGAACCCCACACACACACGCATACACACAAATATGTGTGAGTGTATATGTATATACATATGCATATATATACATACATGCATACCATCTGTGCGTAAGTGTGTGTGTTTGTGTGTGTGTGTGTGTGTGTGTGTGTGTGTGTGTCTGTGAATGCGTGTGCAGTGCTTAGATTCGGCGTGACATACAGCGTGGGCTAAATAAAGTTATCTGCAAATATGTTCAGTAGCACATTAGAGAACAACGGAAGGAAATACTGTTAACACTAGCAATACAAACTCATACATGCATTCACTCAATCATACACACACACGCACACACGCGTGTGTGCACGCGCACACACGGTTCTGATATTCCAGTGTGTGCGTTTTCATTGCTGCGCATCTGATGAGGCAAGTGAGTATCTTTCTTCCTTCTTCTCCGACACAATTGTCCACATTCATTGACAATAACCAGCCAACCTGGAACTAAGTAAACCAGCCTTGGTTAGCCACATTTGCTTCTCTTTCAGTTCATTCCAATGACTCGTTCACAGTCAATTTTTCATTGGAACTTAGTTATTCAGTAATCCGTTTTTCGAAATAGTTTTACTATGATCTGTTCACCATAAATTTCTCAATGGAACTTGTAAACTGTAAGTTATTTAGTGGCCTGTTCACCGTAGATGCTTCCCTGTGATCTGTTCATCGTGAACTGTTCATTGCAGCCTGTACATTCGGTTCTTTTATAATGAACTGCTCTTGGCAAGTTGTCCACTTTGCTTTCTACATTTATGTCTGTTATGTGAAGAGGGGATAAGGGAAGTGGGTACAGAACATGACTAAGGAATGTGAGGACCATAACCAAAGTAGTTAACGCTAGTCGTACTCGGGGAAATTCCACCCCCTATTCTGTGGCACACTGTGACAGCCATAAACATCTCCCCACCCGGTAATAATGGCAATAATATTCCGGCATTTCCTTCTTAATCCTTTCATATTTCGTGGAATATCCCTTCAGAAGTATTTTTCTCTCCGAAATTGTTTTCTCATTTCCTCTTGTGCAAAATATTTCTACCTATCATCACCGTTCATATTTTGCTTTCTTTCTTAATTAACAGTTTTCATTCCTTCCCAATTAACTTAAACTTTGTCATTATCACTTCAAACTCTCTATCCCTCCTCCTCTCTTTCTCTTTCTTTCTCTTTCTTTCTCTTTCTCACACACACACTTTTAGCATCCCACTTCCACTACGTGACAGATTTTTGCATCACAGGAATCTATCGTTAGCACTTTGACATAATAAATAAAAATCCGAATAATCGCAATCAGTCACTGTTTGACTATGTAATATTGATGTGGTATTTAATTATGGATCTGAATACATTTCTTTCAAATCTTTCCTTGGTTATATTCTAATTTCAAATTTCTGAAGTCAATCAAATAAAGAAACAAACCAGTCCAATACTAGAGCAGAAATAGTCTGTTAAACACTTCTCCAAATTTTATACTTTCGGGACCTTATTAGAAATCAACAATCTCATCTCATTATGTTGACGAATTTTTTGAAACACAACAATATATTTCATATACTGCTTCGCAGCAAAACGTTTCTCAAAGGAATTCTGAAAAGTATTGCTGGGTTGAGCCAAAATCCAGCTATGAGATCGGCTGCACTGATGCTTCTCTTGAACTAGCTCAGCTTACAGGAAATGAACCTTAGTGAGTGAAACAACCGGAATTGTTTTTAGTTCTACTATCTTCTCGATTTCTTCTGTACACAAAAGAGTGTGTGAGTTGTTGTGCAATAAATCTACAATAACTACGAAGTCTGGGAAATTCTCGATATTGTCGCCCTTGTTTTTGTTGTTGAAGCTGACGGTGAGGGGGGTATATTTTGTTAAGTAGGTGACTTTGCGAGACTAAGTTTGACAGTTCATTAGTCATAACGACAACTTAATGTGCACGGATCTTTCATGCAGTATATGCATCTATTATCAAGACAGCTGGGTATCATTTGATCTCTACCTGGGCAGCAGTTTTCTTAAGCCGAACGACTACTTGGAGGCTCCTTAGTGACTTGCGGTGAAGGCATACGTACATAAATACATAAATTGCATATCAATTCTTAATCAATCGTTAGAAGCAGAATGGGTCAACTGCACGCATTATTTCAAATGAGTCTGTCAGTTATCCATCTCATTATATAACACGTTTGAAATTCATCGCTACAGGAACAACAGTTTACTTCGTTAAATGATTTGTATGCACGAGTGAGAGATCAGGAAGTAGAAAATGTATTAGAAAAATATGGAGCTCCTGGTCGGAATGTGAGTGGAAGGAGGTTGTTGGAAATGTGTATGGTGCAGGAGATGATGGTGGGGAATAGTCTATTCAAGTTCACGTGGTGGAGGGTAGAGAGAGGAACAGTAGTAGATAGGGTCTTGATGGATTATATATTAATTGATATGAGAATGGTAGGAAAGCAATCCAGCGTAGTTGTAGTCCTGCATGGTCACAGTAAAAGATGAAAGATAAAGATTCACTATCACACACACACACCTCTGGGCATAATGGACAGGACAGCAGGAAAGCATCCTTATACTAGATATTTTGAGATTACTGTACGAAACTTGGCAAGAAATTCCTCAAGTGAATATTCGTCATCTGATCAGTAGGATGTCTAATAGAGAAAAAAAGACGTTTTTAAGAATTCAAAATATAATATGGAGAAAGTAATAGGCCCGAGTCTACAGTAGAAGACACTTGCCCAAGTTGCCACGCTGTGGGACTGAACCTGGAATCACGTGGTTGATAAGTGAGCATATTACCACACATCTTAAACATTTGGGATGAAACCTTCTCTCCCTGCATACACAAGCACTATTTTACACTCAAATATTTCAAAGAAGAACCCCTATCTACGACGGTAACCACATCAGGACAGTCCCTTTCCTAAACGTTAACACACATAGCACACAACCTCCACACAAAGATGACATATTCTCCAATGACGGACGACCTCAGCACATAAATTATAAGAACACCATATCCAGAATAAAAACCAAATAATGCAACCATAAATTTGTCCAAATGACAAATTCAAGGGAGACAAATATCCAAAAGATGCCATCCGAGAGTAATGCCCCTTGATTCATTTATTCATAGTTTTATTGACATGAATTTACAACAAGCCCGTGTACTAAACGAGATTGTTTTTCAATATGAAAGCAAACAACTTTCTCCATAGCATTTGACAAAAGTGCATCACAGTGGGACTGAACCCCAAATCATGTGATTAATAGCAAATTTCGTACCACACAGCCGTGATCGCGCGTGGAGGAAACTTTAGATAAAACAGACGGCTCGACAAAGCATTTCACACTATGGCGAGAAATGCAATACAATGAGAAAAATACTTCATTATATTTCAATAAATCACTTCACGGAGTAAAATTTTTCACTCTCAAAAATGACTTCTTTCTGCTAAATATACCAATAAAATTACTTGTTAGAAATTGGAGTTTTTCATTTAAAAATGTGATTTTACTACGCAACTTAAGAATCCGTTTCCTAGTGGAGTGTGTCATAGAATTCCTCAAACTTTATTCCTCAAATTCCATGGAACTGTGGGGTAGGATGTGGAGCGTCATCGTAACACATGGCAGTCTTCGGCATTTTTAGACCTGGCGGAGTTGACCTCCGCCCAGGTTTAATGATAGCCAAGGAAGGAGCCTCTATCACGTAGAGACCAGTTTCTTGATTTGTTAAGTTAATCGCATTGATCAGCGCATTATGGCCGATCATAAGGAGAGTTTTCTTTTCGATAGAACTTTTGGTATTTGTATCGCTCTCTTCTAGAAAGAAAGAAAGACAAAGAGACAAAAAGAGAAGAATCAACCCAGTACACAGCTGGTACTTTAATCATCAATTCCAAAGGGATGAAATGCAAAGTTGACCACCGCAGTATTTGAACCTACAGAGCAGAATGTGAGAACGATCGCTGTAAAGTGATCTATCCAACGCTCTAACGCGTCTGCCAGTCGATCGCCGATACGGATGGGAAGCACCGTTTAGATGTGGTGTCTGTTGTTGCATGCTAGAAATTACATCATTGCGTAATTAGTGAAAGTCAACTCATATTTATATCAAAATGTCATGAAACTACTTAACCTTTTATGATTTGTAAGTTAAGAAACATGCCGCGCATTGTGTGTGTGTGTGTGTGTGTGTGTGTGTGTGTGTGTGTGTGTGTGTGTGTGTGTGTCTGCGAGAGTTTTACTTAAGCCCACTTGCGTTAAATGAATTTCCGTCGGTTTCAACGATGCCTATCCGAGTTGTTCCATCATCAGAAGGGTCTGCTCATAGAATGAATGCATAATTTTTAATTGATCATTATACCCACAGCTTATACGCTTCTTGTAAGCGTGATACAGCATGAGACAAAACTGGACGTTTCCATTACTGGTACAGTCCATTTAAGGGGCTTCCTCACAGTTTCCGTTTTCCCGAAGTTATAGCAAACATTTCTTTAATATGCTTCGCAGTAACACCGAACACGCGTCCTCCTGGTTGCGAAGTGAACTTGTTGATCATTCGGCCACGCCACATTACAGATTATTATTTAGGTGATCCGGAAGAGATGAAAGGCAAAATCTAATCCCCGGAGGAATTGAATGATTTCATTTTACAAAAGTCCCATATTCTATTCAATCAACGGTTTCCCATTCTGAGGTTTAACACCAGTTGAGTAAACCATGGAGAGTTACGTCCCTTGGTGATGATCACTTCATAGTCACATTGAAGCGATGCCGTGATTTTCTTCAATTCATGTTACTTAAGGCACTTTTCTCTGCTGTTTCTTGGTCGTTGATTCTGAAACGATTACATTTGAAATGTGTAAATATGAATATGTTCGAATATGAGACATGAAGAAATTCCGATAGTCACTAGAAGATCAACACAAATTATTAGCAAAGAGCTTGAAGCTAAACCGAAACTAAATGTATATTCAATATACCAGCAACCACACGGACAGATGGAAGCGAAAGAAAACACGCTACATCCGCCCCTACTCTCTATTGCCTCTCTCTCTCTCTCTCTCTCTCTCTCTCTCTCTCTCTCTATATATATATATATATATATATATATATATATATATATATATATATATAGATAGATATACATATATATATATATATATATATATATATATATATATATATATATATATATATATATATATATATATATATATATGTATATATATGTATATATATATATATATATATATATATATATATATATATATATATATATATATATATATATATATATATATATATATATATATATGTATATATATATATATATATATATATATATATATATATATATGTATGTATATATATATACCATTATATATATATATATATATATATATATATATATATATATATATATATAGATAGATAGATATATATACATACATATATACATACATACATACATACATACATACATACATATATATATATATATATATAAACAATATATGAGTATATGCATATATATGTACATGTATGTATATACGTTCATCCATATATATATATATATAATTTTGCTTAAAAGAGTTCCAACACTGTCTGTTTTTTATGTTTTATTTATATTCCTGCAGAACTAATGTGGGGTATAGAATATGGAATATACAATATATAATATAATATACAATATATAATATAAAATAAAATAAAAATGGATGGCACCATATATATATATATATATATATATATATATATATATATATATATATATATATATATGTATGTATGTATGTATGTATGTATGTATGTATGTACGTATATATACGACGCACTTCTTTCTGTTTCTGTCTACAAAATCCACTCACGTGGACGTATAGGAATATTAATTTTTGCAATTATTTCGACTAATTTCACAGGTAATTAACTGAACAGTAAAATAAAAGAAATAGTAAAAATAAATACGCTATTTTAATCAAAATTGACTTGTCACTTGTGTTAAACAATCGATACAATTTAGAGTTACCTCCCTTAGTATTTATTCGTGAAACCCATCCTCTCATTAATGGCTTTTATATTGAAGTTAGTTTTGTAAAGAATCATTACGCCTAAAAATGACTCACACTAGGGAATATCCTAAGATATTCTCAATGGAATTTATTTTCCATCTCATCAAATACACGGCTTCAAATATCTCTTTTTCGCTAAAATTAAATTATAGACTTGTTATAACAAATATTCACACGATATCACTAGCATTATGTTTATTATTATTATTATTATTATTATTATTACTATTTTAATAAAAACAGGGGCAGCTGTTCCAAGTTTTAATGTAGGTCATTCTGGTGACAGTACAGAACTTTGGGTTACATAGTTGTTAACAGAAAATAAGCCATAGAGTTTGAATTTTGTAAACTTCATAAACTGAATTTTGTAAATCTCTGAAGAGGCCTCGTGAGTCATGCATCTACCCCCATTGCATCCTCTTCATATGCCAATTACTCCAGGTTACTGGAGTTATATAGATAGAATGATGCATGCAAACGCTAAGCCGAAACAGTTCTTTGGTTGCTAGATGTCCTCTTGAATTAAAAATTTTAATTGTTGATATGACATGGTATTCATAAGTGTCTGTATATTGTCTTTATTTTCCTTTTGGTTGTAAAAGAAACGGATGAATTAACATAGTACAGTGTCTGCAAGTTGATGAGTACCTCATATTCCCCTCCATTTTCTTATTGCTATATAAATTTAGAGTAAAACCTCCTTTTACCCGCACCGACTTATTGCACTTGCTAAAAACACTAGTGTAATAATAAATGGGTACCCTACCAGCAGTATATTGGATAGATATTATCCTTTAGTGTGTTGGATTCTCAACCCCTAACTCTCTTGGATTATATATATATACATATATATATATATATATATATATATATATATATATATATATATATATATATATATATATATATATATATATATATATATATATATATATATATATATATATATATGTATATATATATATATATATATATATATATATATGTTGTTCACATCAAAAATCTTGCAAAACAAACAAATGTATAAGTATATATATATACGTATATGTATATATATGTGTGTGTGTGCATGTGTGTGTGTTTTGTGTGTGTGTGTGTGTAAATATATATACATATGTGTGTATGAGTGTGTATGTTTGCATGCATGTATATACCTAACTAGGCAGATAGATACAGAGAGAGTGAGAGAGAGAAGTGTTTGTGCCCGCGTGCTTACGTGTGCGTGTATTATATATGTGTGCTTGTGTATATGTCTTTATGTATATTTGTATGCAAGCACTTATATATGTAAAGATGCACATGCACACACTTCCACGTAAGCAAATTTAAAACATTGATACGTCATAGTCAAGTGTAAATACAACCTTAGACGCTTGCTTACTTATAAAAGGACGCGTATAAGACACGCATTCGTTTGAAACAAGGAGAGAAAGATAACGTCAAATACAAGTTTAGTGTTGACAATTTTGAAGATAAATCAATATTAAAGCAAATTCGGAAATATCTGCATCTAAACTGCAAATTATCCATTGACAGAAATAATGTACTTCTGGAATATTTTCCGAGGGAAAATCCTATTGCTTTCTTACATGGTCTTTCACAGTCTGGCATACAATGCAAATGATAAATTATGCGACAGAACTCAGCTGATTCTTCTTCCTAAGGAAATATACAAAAAATGTAATGTCATCCTTTCTAAAAAAGATGTACAGAAAGCGCCTACAGTGAAAGTTCCGGTAGGTTATCCATGAATAATTCTAAACTTTTGTCTGATTTAGGCTATGAATTTGTGAAAAGACGATGAGTTGATACCATCGACTCCTCGGTTGATTGCTTCTTTATTTTATTGATCTGGAAAGGCTGAAACGCAAGGTTGACCATGTGTGGGGATTTGAACTTACAATGCAAATAGTTGGAAAGCATATTTCTCGACGCGTTAACAATTCTGCTAGTTCGACGCCCAAATATTTTCTAAATTAAGTACAACGCCAGCAATATTAAGATGAGGTTATAAGCAGGTGCCACAAATTCCACTACTTGACTGGTGCTTTCATTCATTTCTATACCCAAGGGGACGAAAAGCAGATTTAACCCTAGCGGGGTCTCTACTCAAAATCTGAAGAGCCGGAAAATTTTGCACGAAACATTTTTTTACCAACGCTCTAAAAATTCTGTCAATCTGTTATAATTTCTGTCATTAGTGACAAGGGCCCAAAATGTTGGTGACAGTGAAAATACGACTGTCAAAAACAGTAGCCGATTTATTTCGGGTAAAAAGAGGAGAAATCTACAAAAATGACAAGTGCAAAATGTCAACACGAAGAGGTGGCGAGTAGGAAGTAGTACCTCTTGATTATCTCGGAGTATCTTCCTCGAAACCTTGGGTGACACTGACGTATGAAAAGTTAAGTGCACTCTCCTAGTTTGTTGTCTTTTGTTTCGAGTCACCGAGTCAAAATAGGTTAATTTAGCCTCATCAGACTCGTTTATTCATATTTTATAAACACAATGGAGGACAATGATTTCCTTCTTCCTTCAACTGTGTACATTAAGAATTTGCTGTGGGCATTGTTCGAGAACATTCTTAAACAAATCCTTTTAACCGAGTCCAACACAACTTTCTTTACCATAGCCACTGAGTAGACTTAGGTTAGTCGCCTTTTCTTGTTAATAGAGAGCAGTGGGCCGATCTTACCTATAGACTGAGATGACGGCCGAATCTCTTTTACATGTGATGGCATACATTCGATAGAAACTCACAAATCAGAAAAACACGAATACAGAATGAATAGGTACTTGATGTTTCTATGACACGCCCCACTATTCAGACTTCAGTATCGTTAGAGGTTTTCCGGAGCAGACGGTGTTTCTTAAGCCCTGTAGTACCGAATGAGACCAAGGTTCGTTTGGCCGCTTTGAGCAGCAGAATAAAAATCGAAAGTGTATACGCTACAATCCGGTCTCATATTTCCTGAAATATTTCCTTGTGGTCAGGTGGTTCTACATAACCGGACGATGCAGACATTAACTAATTCCGCAAGTATAGCGTTTTCACTTCCTGCTCTGGGTCACCGGATGTATTTCTTCACACTCTTTTACACTGAACCAGCTTGAGGTGCAGCCAACACCTGGAATTCAGTTGTCATCTTCGTACGATTTTGTTGAGAAAGGGACTTAAGTTCTACGTCAGTCATAGAACTAAGCTCTACTTTGTAGGTGTTACGCTGGTCACTAACTTTGATTATTTGTCGTCTTTTATAAAGCGACATCATTGCAAAATACTGGGACATTTCATGTGGTTATGCCCACTGCTCGAGCTTGCTTCTTTCTGTAAATGAAAAGCCACTGTCCCACGCTGTCTTCCTCTCGTCCAGGATCGCACGGCTGATCACACATCTTAAAAACGTTTGTTGAGTTCAACTGGAGTGGGATACTGCAACATCTCAGCTTACGGTTAGTGCCTCTGAAGAAAATCTCTCTTTCTTAGGAAGTGTCCTGACGACAGAGCTAATGTGTCACCCTTGTACACATGTCACGAGAGAGCCCGATAAGTTAATTTTCTGTCAAAGAGAGTCAGACATCCCGGGTCATTTGATTACGTTAATTGAATTTACTTACCTAAAGCTCAAATGACGATAACAATTTGTTCCTCAAATCTTCATGCTGCGTTGAAAAGAGAGATTTGACTCCAAAAATTAAGATACAAACAGTGCCCGGAAAATTAACTTATCAAATTTCCTGAGTCAGAGAGGTCGAGGCGGACCATTATTCTTCTTCTTGGATTCCGGGTATTATCCTATAATTGTCATACATTTATCAAATAATATGTTTAGGTGATGTAAATAGATGAACGAGTAACCAGTCAAGATATTCTTTTCTACTCTGGGCACAAGGCCCCAAATTTAGGAGGTAGGGGCCAGTCGATTAGTTCGACCTCAGTACGCAACTGGTACTTCATATATCCACACCGAAAGGATGAAAGGCAATGTCGACCGCGACGGAATTTGAACTCAGAACGTAAAGACAGACGAAATAGCGCTAGGCATTTCGCCCAGCGTGCTAACGTTTCTGCCAGCTTGGCCGTGTTAACTAGTCAAGATATTGTTAGTCACCACCATCACCATTTCATGTCTTCGGCAAAGATATTTAGTTTTTCTGAAATGATTCAATTCATGTAGCAACGAAAAGGTATTTGAGGATAAAAACTAATTTCCTCTTTAACAGTGGTAACACTGTAACATTGGCGAACGCTTTCATCGTTCACAATGATAAATTCAGTTCTTTCAGTGGGTGCAACTTCAACAAGGGCGGGTGCGAAAGAGTGACTTACTCTGATATTGCACGGCGACCGGCGTTTCACTGGTGTCCCTAAAAAATATTATGGGTTATAAGACCAGAACATAATCGTAACAAGAACAGATAAGTATATTAAGTGACGGGTACATTTCCATGCTGGCATGGGTCATTTATTTCCCCACCTCTCTCTCTACCTTTTCTTCATGGTTGATACCTACAGGGGTCACCATCATGGTCCTACAGGGGTCATCGATCATAGACTTCTTTACCAAAGTCTGAAGGTTCATAATTTTTTATGGGAAAGATATAGTAATGCATTGTCGTTGACTATTGCTAGTTCATTTATAGTTTACTGTTTGTCTCCTGCTCTCCCGAGTTTACTTTTAAGGTGCAAAGCCTATCTAACCATTGATCAGGTAGGCCGGTTCCTTGCATTTTTGCTGACTGGTGGGCCTGTGTGACATTATATGAGGACGGGCTTTTGGATACTGTATAAATTGGCCGCAAGAATAGAATAACTTTGGCTACCTAACCTATAACCGGGGCTTTGTCCGGTATTACCATCTCAGGCTTGAAGGAAAGTGAGAGAAGAGATGATTTGGTACTCCCCAAAGGTCCTGAATTCTCGAAATGGAGTCTCCTCACTGGATGCAGTTTAATGCCTTACTCAAAACTTTGTTTATCTATATTATTTATTTTCTGTTTCAATCTGAGCAATCACCTTGTTTTAAAATTAATCACTGAGAACACAATAAGAACGATTCACTCTTATTACATCTATCTGAAATATACTATTTTATTGGGTTGTCCGGAAATTCGCGCCGATTTTCCAAAAGGTTCTTCTCACACCACTCATGTGGTACCCAAACATCGTAGCGATTTGTGTACCCAAGCTTAACTAGGTACTCATGAACGACGGATTTTGATAGGTTGAGGTTTTCTGCCAATTCTCGGGTTGTGCAATGTGGGTTAATCGCAATTAATGACTTTATTTGGTCATCATCTTTAGTGGATGGTCTGCCTGATCGCTCTTCATAAATAAGGCTACAATCTCCAGCTCGGAACCTTGCGAACCACTTCCGTATATTTCTTTCGGATAAAGAAACATCACCGTAAACTGAGCATATTTCTTTGGTTGCTTGTGAGGCATTTTTTTCCTT
>NC_142938.1:83009168-83016668 GCF_046866305.1 Octopus bimaculoides | reverse complement strand
ATTGAAATTATCGAAAATAAGTTCTATTCAAAAATATAGCTACTCGTCAGATCGTAAGTAGAACAATAATTAGATATATATCTCAACCAACAATAAGTACCAAATGAATTAATATGAAATACTTATTATATAAAGATAGAAAAATTATTTAAAAAATATCATAATATCAAAATAATAACCATTCAATAATCATCCCTTCATCCATAATAATAACATGTATATTAATATACAAAAAACATCTTACCTAAATTATCATTGTTTTAAATTATCATTGTTTTAAATACAAGTTGAACGAAGTTTAAGTTTAAAATAATAATGAAGATAAAATTAGTACATATTTAACCTGTGTAATAGTTAAAGCTATACTATTTAAAGCTAAAGACGTTTATTTAATTATGATTAAAGATCAATTGAATAATAGAAAAATACAAGATTATTTATTTCTACAAACGTAATAATAAAAAATATGAATGAAAAAATTATGAATGGAAAAAATTATGAATGAAAAAATTAGGAAAGAAAAAATTATTAAGAATAAAAGGTTAAACTTTATATATATATACAAAGTTTTGATTTTAAAAAAACTTTAACGATATTATAAACTATAAAGATTAATAATTAATCAAATAATATTAATCAAAAATAATCGAAAATATATCAACACTATTCCAATCGAAGTTCTAATATTATGTTGAAATGAAACTATAACTTCTAAATAATATAGTGTTAAATAAGTTATCTATTAAAATAATCTATAAAGAACCAAATGAATAGTATAAAAACAAGAATACATATTATTTTCAAATAGTAGAAAATCTTTAGCGAAGTGAAAACAGTACTTATCCAAATTTTTCCGTAATTCAAACTGAAAAACTAAGACGTTATCTAATAGCTATAGCGTTTTAAGCAAGAGTTCGCGCGAAAATACTACATTAAAAAAGAACGTTTAAATAGAGAATAGAATACGAAAGCATGAATGAAATAATAATACTTAAATAAATGAATGAAAAATTTAAAATTTATATAACTAACAACATAAAAAGAACAAAAAACTATAGTTATCTTATAAAACATATTAATAAATATTAAATTCTAATATATATAATAAATAAATAAAAATATTAATAGTCGTAAATTAAATAATATTATGAAATAAACTAAAATACTACTATTGATTTAGTCTTATCAAAATCGTAGTGTCATTGTAATATAAAACCTTAAACTTACTAAAAAATTAACCTACCAATAAAAACAAAATATAGCTACTAGAATAATTAAATAGATACCCCAACACACACCCTAATACATACATACATATATACATACATACATACACATATACATATATATATATATATATACATATAAAAACAAATACACTCATACACACATATAAAAATAAAGAATAATATATATAAATACACACTCATCCTCCCATGCTCTCAAATATACATATTATATAGATACACATATACAGACATATATACATACACATAAAAATACACATATATATACAGAAAAAACATGCATATACATATACATATATACATATACATATATACATATATATACATATATATATACACACATACATAAATATATATATATATATATACACCCATAAATATATACACCTACTAATTTATATAGACAAATTAAACTTAAACTTCGTTCAACTTGTATTTAAAACAATGATAATTTAAAACAATGATAATTTATGTAAGATGTTTTTTGTATATAATATACATGTTATTATTATGGATGAAGGGATGATTATTGAATGGTTATTATTTTGATATTATGATATTTTTAAAATAATTTTTCTATCTTTATATAATAAGTATTTCATATTAATTCATTTGGTACTTATTGTTGGTTGAGATATATATCTAATTATTGTTCTACTTACGATCTGACGAGTAGCTATATTTTTGAATAGAACTTATTTTCGATAATTTCAATTGATTTTAATCGATTTAAATTTCTTTTCTATTTGAAAATTGGTTATGAAACACGTGTAATCTTTTTATTATATTTATCTTATGATATTTACTTTACTTTATATTATACTCATTTATTGTGCTTTTAATTATTAATTTTTCTATATGTGATAGTGGATTTTCATCGATGAGTTCTTGAAAATTGGTTATTTTCCCTAAAACTATATATATATATATATATATATATATATATATATATATATATAATTATGTGTATTTCTTCTATCTTAATGAATAAAAATTCTTCTGATAGAATAAATGGGTTAATAGAAACCAATGTAGCGAAGAACACAAAATAACTGTGGTTAGCTCCTGTTTTTAAGGCAGGGACTCCTTGAAATTTTGGGTATTTGAGTATATTTAAGAATTTAAGGATTGGAGAAAACGCATGTTATAAGTATGCAATTATAACATGTGTTTTCTCCAATCCTTAAATTCTTAAATATATATATATATATATATATATATATATATATATATATGCCAACTTCCTAATATGCTCGTATATATGTATGAACAATTTAATAAAATAAATTATTCCCAATTTAGAAATCTCTTGTTTTATTAGGCAAATTCAAATCTGATTTCACAAAATTATATGCTGCTCATGATTGATACGGACGAATTTCCGCATTCTGCAATGGCCTACCCGTATTGGATAAAGACACATATCACCGTAAGTATAACAAATATTTTTTAGTAAATTATTTTTTTATGCAGTTGTGTGCATTCGTACATGCAACTGTGTCAACTTAAGCACAAATATGCATATACAATTTCACAAATTCGAACGCACCGTGCACACACATACAGACACTTGCACACATGCATAAGTGCAAAGGTACATACACACGCACAGAGATGCACATATTCATACACGTAAACATAAGTAAACACACACACACACACACACACACACACACACACACACATACACACACACACACACACACACATTTATATATATATATATATATATATATATATATATATATATATATATATATATATATATATATATATATATATATACAGTGAAGAGATTCAAGAAATTGTTCACCTGATAAATCATATGGAATATTGAGAAATTTCACTGAAATCTGCGCTAAAACATTATGAAAGAAATCAAATATTTCTGCAATTCACCGGTTTCACACTTTTAAAAGATATTCTTTCTAATTAATGATGTTGCCATAATTTCACGATTTTATGGCTAGCTCTTGTAGGCGATAAAGCGTTAATTTCTTATGTAGTTGTTCATAGTATCAGCGGGGAGGGAGTTAAATAAATATTTACAGTAACTGGGAAGGTTAATATGTTGAATAATTTTTTCGGTCAGTTATTAATAGTAATGTATATAGGAATGGAAATTAATAAAATCTGCGTGTTCAAGTGCAGTGGCTAGTTTTAAATGAATGCATCTCTCCATTAAGCCGACATTCTTCACGTGTGTGCCTCTGTGTGTGTGTATGTATGTGCAGTGGTGTTTCACAAGGCACTGTGTTGGGTCCACGTCTTTTCATCATCTTTATCAATGACGTTACTGCTATCTTCAAGCGCAATAACATAAGAATCTTTGCAGATGATTGCAAGATTTAGAAGGTCATCAATGAATTAGGTGACTAGGCATGCCTTCAGTCAGATCTACTGGCTGTTATCCAATAGGTGAAAAAGGCTAATATGCTGCTGAACGGGGACAAATTTGAGTTAATCCACTTCGGAAAAGAGGATAGCCTGAAACTCTCATAATCCCTTTCATCGGGTGAAACTCTCATAATCCCTTTCATCGGGTGAAAATCTCATAGCATCCCAAAACATCAGAGATTTAGGAGTAATTGTTGAACAACAACATAGGCTAGGCCGCTCATATAAACAGCAAAGTCGACATGGCACGCAGAATGTGTTACTGAATTCTCAGAACACATTCAAGAGATATTCACACTGTTATCCTTCTCTTCTCCACTTTTGCTTGACCCCATCTTGAATACTGTTGTCCACTGAGGTCTCCCCATACGAAACAAAATATCATGAAAGTTGAACCATCTCAAAGGTCAATTGCAAAAAAGATGGATGGCATGACAGGCTTTGTCTATTGGGGTCGACTAGAAAAGCTTGAGTTTTATTCTCGGTTTGAGCGCTACATCATCTGCATGATGTGGAAAATATTCCATCAGCATTGCCCAAATGATGTTCGTATCACCATTAAGATACATCCAGATTTGTGCCCCGTGCTACCTGTCCACAACATAGATCACATTCGCATGTCATAACAACAATACGGCACAATTATTTCACCTCAGTTGGCCCCGCTCTGTTTAATATTACATCAAAACACATTAAAACAGAAATAGACACCATAAAGTTTAAGAAATCTTTTGACAAATTCATTCAATAAATCCCGGGCAAACCTCTACACTCGGATATGTCTCCGTAAACAATAACCCTTTTCTTAAGTGAGCCATGCTATCCGATTCCTGATCTGAATGACTTCGCCAGGTGGTGCTATTAAGTAAGACATGGCGTGGGCCAATACTGGCCGAAACATATCTAAGTATCAAAGTTTATGTGTGATTACTAATCTGTTGAACAACAGCATAGTCGAGATGGTATGTTTTCTTCTCTTACTCTTGTTTTTTGCAAACATCTTCAAAATGTCTTTCTAAAATGAAATTCCATTATGCAGCTGAGGAGTACATTTTCATTGTTCATTCTGTGGTTTCTCACTACATGAATAAATGGAGCTTGTACGAAACGTACGTACTGCTATAACCTATTGAATGTGTGTTGCTTAACTTCAAATTTTATTCACCAAATCTCTTGATTTTGTTTTTGGTTTTTACCCTACCAAATTCTAGTGTCTCAAACATTTTAAGTACCACATTTAATCTTTTGATTAAATATATATATATATATATATATATATATATATATATATATATATATATATACTGATAGATAGATAGACAGCTAGATAGATACAGGGAGCGAGAGAGAGAGAGAGAGATAGAGAGAGATGTGTGTACACACACTCATATGTGAAAGAACGAGGTGAAAATGAAATACTCAGCATAGAAACCAAATGCAAGTTAATTATTACAATCTATATATAAGACACATGATGTGTATCTGTGTGTTTGTCATGTCTTTAAAACTCGAGAGGCACCCAACCGATTTTAATGAAATCTTACGCACGCATTTCATAGGGTCTAGGGAATGTAATGGCCCCACAAAAGTTTCTACTTCTTGCCTAATGCAGGCCCAGGGGCAGATAAACCACATTTTTGAAGCATTTTGACAGCGTTAAGGCCCATGACTTGAAGAGTTATCCAGTCGCTCTCCTCCACATTTACAACAAACATTAATCATGCTCCTCGAATTACTGCTGGCCAGATTTCCGACGCCGACTATGGGCCCCACCAAAAAATGCAGATTAATCAGATTGGAGTAGGAGGAATTTCAACCATGTTTCGTGGTCTGCTACCACAACAGCTCCTTTATAGGATCCAGTTAGCTCAAGACATCATCAGGAGGAACCACGTCCGGTGTCGGCTCCTACTCCTCTACCGTTTTGACGTGGCGGGGCCACCCCCTTTCGGAGGTGTCTTCAGCTCTGGTGTTGGGTGCATGTCTTCTTTCACTGTTTGTGACTGTTCTAATTCAACTGTGGAATGTCCCTGCACTGAGTTTTATCTTTGTTTTAGGCCATTTTCCGAAGATAAAGTATTGATTCTACTTATGCAAGATAAGAATCGTATAATATTTCATGAAAATCTTTTTGTCTAATTTGGCAGAGGAAATCAGAAGAACATTAAAATTTTTGTCGGTGCCCTGTTGATGCTTCATGTTACCATCCCGCACACCACCGAGCCATGTGCGTGTGTGTGCGGTTGGGTAAAGGCCCAACAAACTCATTCATCCATTGTCCAGAAGTGTCCTGTTGATGTTTCACGTTTCCAATCCTGCGCAATGCAGCATGGTCCGGCAGCATGCCTGCTTTCTACTTCATCCATGTCTGACCTATATAATGCAAAATGTTCATACAAAAAACACAAACCGCTGTTGTGACTCACAGCCATTTGAGTTTGACCGCGTGACCCCTTCCGGAAGCTACACTCGTCACCAGCAATTAGTCCGCCCCTCGTGTTTCTCCCCGCCCCACACCGTTCAGTCGGACAAGTAAATACAGGGTGCCCCAGGATTAATAATGATTTGAGTGAAATCGGGTGCATTTTTTTAAAACTCACTTTTATATATATATTTATCATGTCCAATTTGTGTTAAAAGTGTATAAAGTTTAAAATTGGTTTAATTTTCTATTCATTCTTGTTGGTCCCGTCTTATTTGTCCATGACAGCCTCTTTTCAATTTGGCAGCAATTATTTTCTTTACTTCCATCTCCAAGATGCAGCAATCGTTTAGCTGATCTTAAAGAACGCATTCAGTTAGCATATTGTATCAAGGAGTGTCTGTGCGGTTGAGTAGCATGCTTTTCACCTATGTCGCCTTGGGTTCAATCCCACTTTGCGTCACGATTGGCAATTTTCTTTCATTACAGCTCGGAGCCGACTGAAACCTTGTTTATTATATAATTGCCATTACTGTATTGATATATAAAATAACATAAAACTCACTTATTATTGTCATATAATAAACAAACAGAAGTTCGTGCATGAAATTGATCATTTTTCTACTCCAATTATTACATGCTTTTTCTTATAAAATACTCACATATAGGAGGAGTAAATCTCTCTATATAATAACACTTTAAATGTGGCTCCCGAGAAAGAGTAAAAGTAATTACCCGATCAACGACGGGTATTACTGCTAGCACTTGATTAAATGAAGAGACGTTATTCCATGAAGATTACTCTTGTGGCGAGAACAAAAAGAAAAACAAAACACTTCTATATGATTATATAATTATATGTTTGTGTGTGCGTATTTATGTATGGAAGCATGTAAGTATCTATGTATTCTTATTGAAATTATAAATTTCAGCTCAAAGAACTGGAATCAGGTGTAACAGCAGGACCGGAGGACGTAGTACGTAAGTAATATTTTGATTGTTACTCAAAGTGATACATACATGCACATACATACAGACACATACCTAAACACACATAATACACACATACAGACAAACATACATACATATATGCATGCATGCATGCATGCGTGAGTGGGCACGCGTGTGGTTATCAAAATAATTCATTGTTCCGTTAAGATAATAAACAAAAATATACACCATACAGACACCATCCAGTGAGAGATAAATACCATTTAATGTGCACAGTATGAAGATAGGAGCTGGTAATAGTTTCTTTCTCTGTGCCTCCAAGCAATCTGAGGCTCTGAGCACATGGTTCGTTCTACTTCTGAAGAGAATAGACCATGTGCTCAGATCTTCTGGATTGCTTGGAGACACAAGGCGTGTTGTAAAAAAACCTATTTGAGACAGCCTGTCTAGAGCCGTATTTTTGCTCTGTGTACCTTCCTACTA
>NC_142938.1:83001668-83006668 GCF_046866305.1 Octopus bimaculoides | reverse complement strand
ACCGCAGTGAAAGGAATAACACCGGGGTCGTTTAACAGGAATAACACCGGGGACGTTTAACATGTGAGAGCGACAAAACACTGCTCCAAAATCTATCCAAAAACATCGGGAATAAAGACATCAAATGGAGCCTAAGATAACTGACAAATTGCTGGACTATATCCGTGTAAGTAATACTCATTGAAATTTATTTTTATTTTCCGTTTGAAATTATGTATTTTAACTGTGTGTCATCTCCGACACTTGCATAACACGTGCAAACACGCTCGCCATACTGACAAAGTGCTGGGCTATACCCGAGCAAGTACAATTCATTGAAAGTCTTCAACTATAACAGTGTGAGAAATACTAAAATTTATTTCTATTTTCCAAATGAAATTATGTATTTTAACTGTCACCATTTCCATTGCTAGCACAACACGTGTATAGGGGTTCGCCACATTACGATCCAATCAACACCAAGCCATCTCCGTCCCCAAACACCATGCACAAAAAAATTAAAATAAATTAAATAATACCTATCTTATCCAACCAAGGATAACAATCGGGAAGTACGTACTTTAAACTTGTTACACAACAAGTATGAAAAACTACACGTTCAAAACCATTTAACATCAGAAAAGATCTGACCGGTACCCTACGAAAATGATGACCATCAAAATAAAGGGCCAGACGTTATTCCTCATGTCCCGCAAATAAAACTAAAAAAGCATAACTGGACACGTGAGGAATATATTTCAATCCTACGCGCTTAATTTACATCAGTGCTCTACCCACAAAACGAAAACACAACATATGCATATAAAATCTGGAGGAAAATAGCCTAGATAAAGATTTGTATACGGCAATGAACCCCAATAAATTAGCTAACATACGAAAATATATTCTCAAAACAACATAAAAATAAACTATCAGAAGCAGAAATAGAACACTTAAAAGGAAAAATACATCAGGAAAATGTAGATAGTAACCACACAGCAATGCCAAATAATATCATAAGCATTGGGACTGTAAAACACGAAGACAAACGTAACATTCCTCCCTCCCTAAAAAGCGAAGCAAATAACGAAAGACAGCAAACCCAGACCGTAATAATGAGCAAAATGCACCAAACCAGAACACCACCAACAAAAATATAAATGGGAAGGAATACAAAACAAATCTAAAATCTGGAAATAGTGAAGGTGAACCTAATGATTATGATACTCTAAAAATGAGCATGATCAAAGAACTGAAAGCCACAGGTCTCAGAATGGACCACCGAATGTACCTCCCAAAGATTAAAATTGATACTTAAACAGCATCAGTTAAAATAGCATAAACCTGGCCGTCACGGAACTAATAGGCAAAGAAATATGTGTCAATATGACAAGGCTAAATGATATAATATATGCAACAGCCACTGTGACCACAAAAGAAGCTGGATACTCCCTCAAACCAATCCAAACAGGAGTACGACCACCCCAAAAATACGCTGTGGATATCCAGAAAGAAAAAATAGAAAACAAGAGAAAAGATCTGACAATCCTTAACGAGACTAGTTAGACCTTCAGCCCATCTACAAAGAAATTATGGGTTACGTTGGTATGTCTTGTAGTTGCAGACCCTAGGATGTAACTATTTTATTTTTGTAGCAGAAATGATGATATATATATATATATATATGTGTGTGTGTGTGTGTGTGTGTGTGTGTTTGTATAAATTTAATTTCTGCCACTAATGTTTTTCTCTCTTATTTTCCCCTCCAACAGCTTTAAAACCCACTCATCAGGACGCTGGGATGCATCACTACCAGTTCCTACTGTATCCACAAAAACTCGATTCTGTCGTGCTAAACGGACAAATGGCAATGACTAGATTACTTGATGTTGAGAAATTTGAAACCAAGAACAATGTGATGCCCATAATGAGCTTTCAGTACCTCATTTCTGTAGAAAGACGTGCTTCAACGGCTTCTGATCTGATCAACCAAAGAATTAGTTGTTTGTTTATGATAATTTTAATATATTTTAACCAGTTACTATCGTAAATAGTCTACAGACGATTATATATATATACATATGAACAATAAACAATAAAGTGTTATATCTTCTTTTCAATATTCTTATTGTCATTCTGTGTTTGCTTTTCACGCGAGAAAGTAATGTGTGTGTAGGCAATGTGTTCTGTTGTTATAATTTATTATACTGCACTCTCTCTTACTCCTAGTTTCTGTATACAGAGTCCTGCGCTCCCTTACGTATTTCTCTGCATTTATTCTTCCATTAATTTTCATTTAGAAATCCTTTTATTCCAGAGATAATTTATTAACTCTCAGAGCTACGAAGCGGTGTGATGTCAGAACTGTAACGCGGCGTGTAGGCAGAATCGTTAGCAGCCCCCGGATAAAAATCATTTAGCAGCATTTTTCTCTCTTTTACGTTCTGTGTTCAAACAGCAGTGAGGCTGAGTTTTCCATTCATCCTTTCAGTGGGGAGGAAAAATAACTTCAAGTGAGCACTGGAATTGATCTAATCGACTACACCGCTTCCCCCTAATTTCGGGTCTTCTGCCTATAATAAAATGGATTATTATTATTACTGCGTGCTGGCAGAATCGTGAGCGCTCCGAACAAAATGATTGACGGTATTTCGTCCGTCTGTTCCTTCAGGGTGTCCCCTGAGGTTGACTTTGCCTTTTACCTTCTTAGTGTCGACGAAAGAACTTCCATTTCAGCTTCGACAAGTTCCCGCCACTACCATATTTCTGTGTAGACTCTGTTTCGACAGTAGAGAAGATTTATCTATCAGAAATAATTCTTCAGACTGGCATCAGTTCCTTTCTTGACGGGTTTTCATAATAACAGCTTCCCGGTTTACCTCCACTTTTACTGCTCCTTCCCCCCCTCCTCCCACTACACATTTTACGTTCTCAACAAAACACTTTATAAACACTACTCAAACACACATTCAGTCTAATCATTACATGAAAGGACCCTGAACTAAAACCAAACAAAGCGACTTCCACTGATATCATCTTTTTCATAAATCTCAAAACAGTGAGCTCTAAAATTACTGGCTTGGCCGAGATGTTCGTTCGGTTTTTTAAAGCGAAAATATGACAAAAGTCTTAAACACAAAGCGATTTATCTAACCAATCATTTAATTACCATTTCGTTTTAATATCATCTGCCATCTTGAGGGCTGATCCATTACAGGCATTCCTCGGCCTAAGTCGTTCTCGAATATACGTCGGTTTTCAGAAATAATATATGGTAAAATAGAAATCGAGTTAAGACATTTTACTCAACATTACGTGTGTCCGCTATAAATATTGGAATCGTAAAATCACTAGGAAAAAGTTAAAAGCACAAAAAATCATGTTACTCTCCAATAAATAAGAATAAAAGTACATAAAATCATGTTACACTACGTACAGAAACTGTTAAGATACACACCATAAAGTGGTATAGCTTAGTTATCGAAATCATGAAATCAGCTGTGTTATGTCATTTATCAGTCTTCCGGAATTCATATTGCACTGTAGTTGCAAAGTGTACCGCTAGGCGTCGTTGTCACTCGTGATTCTCACGATTGTTTTGAATTCAGATTTGTTTACGTCTGTTTATCTGCCACTTTCTCATTTTCATTCTCAGTCGTGCAATTATTTTGTTTCCGCCATTGCTCCTAAGAAAGTTCATGGTGAAAGTGTTAAGCGTCAGGCTATAACACTGGAAGATAAACTGGCTACGATAGAACGCCATGAAGAGGTGAAAAAAAGGTGGTAGAAATTGTACGATCTTTGGGGATGAAACGGACGATTGCATCGGCGTTTGTACATGATGGAGACAAGATTTTAGTACATATCAAATCCGAAACCGCAGGGATGAAGAAAACTGTCATCAATAAAAAGATAGGCAAAATCTTCGAAGAAATGGGAAGCCTTCTTTCTCTGAATTGTTAGGAGGAGAATTTCACAGATTTATTTGAAAAAAAGACAAGCAGGCCGTGACGAACGAGGATTTTAATAGAGCTTCACGTGCAGCAAAGTAAAGAAGAAGAGGAAGTCGAACCTAAGCCATGGCACGTTACCATTAAGAAAATGTAGCAAGCATTTGCATATATCGAAAAAGGTCATTCTATGTTCGAGGATATGGATCCAAATGCTCGACACTTTCCAAGATTATGGGGACTCGTCACGAAGATTTTGTTCCTTGTAATGTAATCCTTGAGGAAAAGAAGAAGAATGCAGTTCAAGGACCTCTCAACCGGTTTTTTTATGCGTATCGAATAACAAGAACAGCCAGAGTCAGCTGTTGATGTTGACGATCCACAGCTATCTACATCCGCCAACTTGTATGTACGTATTGGTAAATTCAAAATATTTTGGTTTTTATACTATTGCAAGATAATAATAATTACTGAATTTGTTTTTTAATCTTAAAAAAAGCATTTATTTTACCATATCTTATTGCAAACCGCATTCATAAATAAAGCCGCCGTAATGTTCGGTAAACAGTGCTAAATTATATTCGTGAATTTAGATGACTTTTTTCTTACTGCATTGTATTAAAAATTTAAATTATTTGTTTGTTAGCTTAAAATAAAATTTTAGTAACCAAGTATTATTAAAAATGCATTCAGAAATAAAGCACACAACTGGGAATGGTTATTATCGGTTTAGCCTAGGGACCAGTATATTCAGCCGAGCCTAGCCCAGAGACAAGTTTATTCGACTTACGCCATGCCTCCTGGAACCAATTAACGACGTAGGGTGAGGTATGACTGTATTTCCTACTCAAAGAATTTCCTGTCTTTACGGACAGGAAATTTTTATATCGGCTTTAGAATTGAAAGTTTGTCTGCTCAATTAACCTCGAAGAGATCGAAACAGATAGAAACGTGAAGGCGCAAGGTCGGACGAATAGGGAACGTACAGCAAAACGTACCAGCCAAGCCGAAGTACATTTCTTCTGCGTGTGCAAAGGAGTGTGCGATCTGGCCTTGTCGTAATGAAAGACA
>NC_142938.1:82994168-82996668 GCF_046866305.1 Octopus bimaculoides | reverse complement strand
TTCATTCATATTTTTTATTATTACGTTTGTAGAAATAAATAATCTTGTATTTTTCTATTATTCAATTGATCTTTAATCATAATTAAATAAACGTCTTTAGCTTTAAATAGTATAGCTTTAACTATTACACCGGTTAAATATGTACTAATTTTATCTTCATTATTATTTTAAACTTAAACTTCGTTCAACTTGTATTTAAAACAATGATAATTTAAAACAATGATAATTTAGGTAAGATGTTTTTTGTATATAATATACATGTTATTATTATGGATGAAGGGATGATTATTGAATGGTTATTATTTTGATATTATGATATTTTTTAAATAATTTTTCTATTTTATATAATAAGTATATCATATTAATTCATTTGGTACTTATTGTTGGTTGAGATATATATCTAATTATTGTTCTACTTACGATCTGACGAGTAGCTATATTTTTGAATAGAACTTATTTTAGATAATTTCAATTGATTTTAATCGATTTAAATTTCTTTTCTATTTGAAAATTGGTTATGAAACACGTGTAATCTTTTTATTATATTTATCTTATGATATTTACTTTACTTTATATTATACTCATTTATTGTGCTTTTAATTATTAATTTTTCTATATGTGATAGTGGATTTTCATCGATGAGTTCTTGAAAATTGGTTATTTTCCCTAAAACTATATATATATATATATATATATATATATATATATATATATATATATATGTATATATATATATATATATATATATATATATATATATATATATATATATATATATATATATATATATATATATATATATATATGTATATATATATATATATATATATATATATATATATATATATATATATATATATATATATATATATATATATATATATATATATATATGAGAATTTACGAAAAAAGCAACAGACGAAGACAGGTGGTGTAAACAACGAATGAATGTATTAGTATAACGCTGGGGAATAGAGAAAGTCTTTAACGTTTCGAGCCTACGCTCTTCAACAGAAAGGAATACAGAAAGAAACAAGGAGAGAAACAAGAAGAGAAAAAATATAAATGTAGTGGTCAGCGACCTATCATGGCAAATGCCGGACAGAGGGATCAAACAGGAGAGCTAAGATAAATGGGAGACAACAAAGAAGTGGTGATACCAACACGAGAAGGTGCGTGTGTGTGAGAGAATGCTGGTGATCTTAACTTGTGCATGTGTATGTAGGTGTGAAGGTGTGAAAACGTGGGGATGGGAATTGGTCAGTGCTAGTGTGTGCGTGTTGGTGTGCTGCGAAGTGATGGGTTATGTGATATGGTGTAGCGTGGTGTAAAAAAAAAAAAAAAAAAAAATATATATATATATATATATATATATATATGTATGTATATAGATATATATTTATTTATAAACCTTATAGGAAGCCCAACGATAGACTTAGTTAAATCAATGTGTGTTTCTGCTATCCCTCCGTAGTGTTTAAAAATTTAGTTAAAAACATTAGCAAAAGAATTTCTAGCCTCTCCTCCGATAGGGACATTTTTACTAGCGTTGCCCCAGTATATAATAAGGCTCTAAAAGATAGTCGTTTTAACAAGGAAATAACCTATACACCTGCCACCTGTCCAGTAACAAAGAAAAGAAAATATAGAAATAGGAAAACTATCTGGTTAACACACCCCTACTCACACGAAGTGACCTTTAATACAGGCACTGACAGATAGACATTTTCCAGTTAACTATAGTTACAGAAAGCTCTTCAACAGACATAACTTAAGAATCAGTTTCATCTCAACTACTTATTTAAAAAATATAATCGCACACAACACACAAAAACCACAATATGAAACCGGCTGTTCATGGAGGGATAAAAATGCACGCACGCTAAATGGAGCTTGCATATCGGAGACGAGCATTTATGAGGCCACCGTGGACTCTATATCCACTAAGGACATAGTTTCGACGAAGAAATACGTGGTCCTTACAGAAGGTAATTTTAAGGCCAGATTCAATAATCCCACCTTGAGCTTTAGGCACTGGGATAAAAGGATACCTTTTACTTAGATTTCTTATATATTTTTTATATACTTTTTTTTACATATTTATAGATATATTGTTATATATATTTTTACACATATGTTTTTTCTATATTCTCCCTTCCAGCCTGCTTTTTTCCTATGCGTCTAAAGACGTGTAGATGGAAAATGTTGTGCGCGCTTGTGGCTGTGTACGTGTGTGCGGATACGTGCGCATATAGATGTGTGTGTGTGTGTGTGTGTGTGTGTGTGTGTGCATGCGATAATGTACGCATATAGACGTATTTTGCCCTTATAGCTTTTACACACTTTCTTACCCTTTTTTCTATATTTTGCCTTTAGCCCTGTTTTTTTGGAACATGTGCGTATATAGACGTGTGCATGAAACATTTGTGCGCGCGTGTGTATGGGTGTTTTGTTGAGAGTGTAAAATCTGAAGTGGGAAGACGGGGGAAATAGAGCAGGC
>NC_142938.1:82981668-82991668 GCF_046866305.1 Octopus bimaculoides | reverse complement strand
AATTACTATAAAGAGACGTGTGTGATAGGTTACTGATAGGTAGGAATAGGAGGAAAGAATGTATATTTGCGAATATGTACACACACACACACACATGTATATAGACACATACATCTGCCTATACATATACACGCATATATATACACATGCAAGCTCACGCGCATCCATAGATGTATTCGTACACACATACAGTCAGGAAAGTGAACAGTGTAAGAGTCATGATATACATGTGTGCATGCGTATGCAGGAGATATCAGGTGTGGTGTTGGAGAACTTCAAGCAGCATAGAGGTTTTAAAGGATGCAATATTTCGGCAACTAACAACTGGTGCAGGTAGTTTTTTCCATGCTTCAGCAACTCTGATTGTGAAAAAGTGTTTCCGAAAGTAATGGGAGCTTTGCTGTTTTCTGACTTTGTAGGCATGCCCACATGTGTTAGACACATGGAACTCAAAAACCTTCTCATGGTGGTTGTTGGCACGATGGAAGATAATTTTGGGGTGTTTAGCAAGTCAGTTGCCTAACATCGGAGCTTCAATGTATCTAGGCCCAAGGAAGCAAGGCGTTCAGAATATGGTAGATGCCTCATGGAGGGTATTGTCTTGAGCAAGACAATGCTTCCAGATTGGTGATGCAAATTCCGAGTGTGGCTGCACCATAGCTATATATAGCTGGAGAGCGGCTGACAAATGTCTTGCTGAGTGATGCTAAGACACCCTCGGTCTTCTTGACAATTTTAGAGATGTTTTTTGTCTATCCAGCGCAATTCGCTTCCGACTGTAATGCCTAGTTCATGTTCACAAAAAGACTTGATATTAGTGTTGTAGAGAGAGTATATGGACGCTGTTTTTATCCTCCCAAAATGTATGGTGGTGCACTTGTCCACGGCCAGCTTCGGCTGCCAGTCCGTGATCCATTGTTGCATTGTGACCAGATCCGATTGCATGAAAGATCTATAGTGTTCAGGATCTGTCCTTTTTATCTCAAGGTACGGCTTGATGTCATCTGTATATTTCAGCACTGCAGCATTCTTTATGTTGGCATCTATGTTATTAATGTATGCAAAAGACAAAAAGGGACCAAGAACAGATCCCTGCGGTACGCCAGATACCTCATAGGGTGAAGATTGCTGTACTAGAACCGAGTCTACCTCTTTTCTGCTGAGAATGAAGGACTCCAACCTTTTAAAAAGATCATCTTTCGCATCCATTGCAGAAAGTTTTGTGTGACAGAGAATTGAAAGCTTTAGCAAAGTCACGGCAAACAACATCCACCCATGAGCCGCCATCAGTGACCCGGGAAATGTATTGAAGAAACTCCATAAGTTGATCACAGCAGCTGGAATTAAGGACAAACCCAAATTCCGAGGGCGGGATAAGGCTGTGAGAATGCCAGAAGTTCCAGAGTGCTTCTCCGTGACAGGATTCCGCCAGTCTAGCAATGCAGCTTGTAAGACTGACTGGACGATAGTTGACGAGAAATGTACAGTCAACCTTTCTGAACAGAGGAAAAACACTGGCAATTTTCCACTTCTCCGGAGTAGCACCTTTGTTAAGACAGAACTGAAAGAAGAGTGAAAGCTGGTGCAGAAGAAAGTACCCACTACGTTTGAGAAGCAGGTACGTAACACCATCAAGACCAGGAGAGAGACATAGTTGCGCTTAGTCCTAAGGTGATGTCACAGCATTGCAGGTGTAAATTCCATAGATGTTATGGAATTTAGTGCATGGCGTAGTGGAAATGGTACGTTTTGGTTTTCGACGGTAGAAATGCCTGCATAGCATTCAGTAACGAGTTCTGTGCATTCTTTGGGATCGTTAGTAATCTGGCTAATGTGGGGGATTGCGAAGGGGATCAACTGAAGAGTGACGTCTCTGCTTTCAATGTACATATTTCCAGAACACCTTACTGTCAGGGTTGGCTGCTATGTGCTGCTCAAATTCAAGCACTGCTCTTTTTTGTCACCTGCTTGAGATGGATGGATGATTTATTGCGCTTTTTCCTATTTATATCTGATTTAAGCAGTTTGTATTCCTGTTCAGCATTATGACGTTCTTTCCTGGCAAATCTGACTGCTGAAGTCTCCGAAGTTGCCATTTGGAGATGGTTTTTATGCTTACATGGTACTGATGCCGCACATGCTGTCCACATTGAGTTCAAGATGTTCTGCAGTATAGTGATCACATCTCTAGAGTCGTAAAACTCCAGACATTTTGGGTGCTGTCGCTGGGTATAGTAAGAGTTCCAGTCTACTTTATTCCAACCAAAGCGAGCATTTTGGAGATGGCTGTGGTTTTTGTTACTGCCCATTGAGGGACAGATTGGCAATGATCATAGCATGATCAGAGTCACCTAACGATTCCTCAGTAGTAATACTAATAACCGTTTCAGAAGTAGTGATAAAGAGCAGATCCAAAGTTTTGTCACCTCCTGTTGGAGAGTTGACTACTTAGACCCAGTTCGAGTACAGCACTAGCTCTATGAAATCATTTGCATTTCGCAGCCAATGAAAGATTTCCCAATCAATCTCAGGTCACCTGCAATAAAACGTAAGTGGCTGTTTTCCTGGCGGCAGTCCTGAGGAACTGTGTGTCCTGATGGTAATTTGGTGGGGAGGTAAACACCTCCAAGTAGAAGTGCTGACATGGTCAGACGTATATCGCAGAAAAATACTTCTTCACGTGATTGGTTCAAATCAATGCAAGGAATTGCTGAAAAGTTTGAACGAACGTAGACCATCACATCACCACAATTAATGCGGTCTTTGCGAAATAAGTTGTAGCCAGCTACACTGAAACACCCATCACACAGCTAGGAACGTGCTCATATTGTAATGAAATCGGAGTCGATACTTGTGGCATAAGAATCAAAAAGATGTACTTTGTTGCACAAGCTACGAGCATTTAAGGACAACAGTTTGTACCTTGATTTCAGTTTTATGATGATGTGTAGGGGATGGAGGGTTGTTCTGATTTTTCCCCACAGTTTTTTCATTGCCAACTATTGTGGGTACAGTGTGTTCACACCAGCACGTATCTCTTCCCCATGTTTTGCCAGCCTTAATAAACTTCCATATCAGCCCATTTGCACGTAGGCTGAAGCTTGCATGTTGTGCTGAATTCCAATTCAAGGAATCTACAGCACTTAGCTTTGGATGTACATCAAGTGGTAGGCCAGGGCGTGTTCTGAAGGTAATCCTATTTTCTCGCCTAATTTTAATAGAGGTTAAAAGTTATTGAAATGTCTCAGAAGAGTTTGAAAAAGACAGCCTGATTAGTCTGTGTTTCAGACCTGGTCGAACAAGCCAGAGAGCGCCTTTCAGGGGAACACAGCCTAGGTTTTTGGATGAGCTGGCAGCAAATGCCAGAAGGTCAGCTAAGTCCTCTGATACACCAAAGGCAATTTCTTCATTGCTGACAGACACACCAGAATGAATATCCCGTTTAACCTAGCAAAAAGGATATGTACTATAGTTTCTAATGCAAGCACCAGGGACATACGACTATATGAACTAAAGAATACGCTGATCACCAGAAACTACCCACCTTCACTAATTGACATAGGCTTTGAACATCCACGAACTCAGACATCCCAAATTAAAGAAGGATTTACAACCAAAATCCCTACTATACATCTCAACACACAATCCTCTCAACAATGAATCCTTCGACACCATCTTTCAAACATTCCCCTGCTAAAAAAGGACCATAGAATGAACTTGATCCGCCAAACACACACCATCATCAAAAGCAAGAGACAACCCAAATCTATGAAAATGCGTTAAACTCCATTTATACGCCATGATTAATCGCTGACCAAACACCATTCAATTTCTTTTTCTCCGTGTTTTTCTCCTTGTTTTCTCCGTATCCTATCTGTTGACGAGCGTAGCTCGAAACGTTAAAGACATTCTGTATTCCCGAGCGTCAAACTAATACATCCTTTTGTTGTTTACACCACCTGTCCTCGTGATATATATATATATATATATATATATATATATATATATATATATATATATATATATATAAATATATATATGAAGGATTCTCTTGTCGTGAACGACAAATGAGAGTTCAGTAACATAAAAGGCTGAACGCGTTTTATAATCACGAACGTGTCTCTTGAGGCCTGCTGGTACCTCGCAAATCTTTTGGCAAAGGGATCAAGTTGAGTCTGCTTGAGTGCTTGTGGATAATTTACTATGTGCTTTCTTGAGTGGATGGCTAGGCCTCATTTGTTTTGTGGCACCAAAACACAATGTCAGGTTAGGTTTCCCTTTAGAAGAGTAGTGTTTTGCCAGTGTGCCTTCCCTTCGAAGACGACGTATGAGTATTCAGTTTTTGCCGAACGACCTTTACAACTGATGTGTTCATAGAGATAAAATGTTTGTGCCATACATTAACTCAAATCGATGTTGTCTGACTAGGGCCACAGTGTGCCAGATGCCAACTGTCGAAGTGATCGCAGAGTAACGTGAGGTGAAATATTTTCCTTAAGAACAAAACGCTCCACTGCATCTCGCATTCGAAATCACGATCGGTAGATCTTTTGACCAACATCTTAACCACTATATATATGCTTGCCAAATTCCTAATATGTTCATATGTGTGTATGTATAATTTAATAAAATAATTTTTCCTAATTTAAAAAAGAAAACCTCTGTGTTTTATTAGGCAGATGCAAATCTGAGAACAGCATTATACGTGATGGTCATGATTGATCCGGACGCATTCGAGCAAGGTCATATGGCCTATCCGCATTGGGTACAAACACAAATCAAAGTAAGTATGAGAGGTATTTTTTGTTAAATGTATCTTTTTATGCAGACGTGTGCATTCGTACATGCAACTGTGTCAATTTAAGCACAAATATGCATATATAATTCCACAAATTCGAACGCACCGCGCACACACATACAGACACTTGCACATATGCATATACGCAAAGATACATACACGTGCACAAAGATGTACATGTTCATACACGCAAACACAAACAAACACACACACATACGTAAATATATATACAGTGAAGAGATTCAAGAAATTGTTCACCTGATAAATCATAAGGAATATTGAGAAATGTCACTGAAATCTGCGCTAAAACATCAAAGAAATCAAATATTTCTGCAATTTACCGGTTTCACACTGTTAATAGATGTTCTCTTTAATTAATGATGTTGCCATAATTTCACGATTTTATTACTAGCTCTTGTCGGTGTTACTACATAAATTTCGTATTTGGTTGTTGATAGTATTAGGGGAAGAGTTAAATAATATTTACAATATCTGGGGAGGTTAATAAGTTGAATAACTTTTTCGTTCAATGGTTAATAGTAATGTATATACGAACAGAAATTAATAAAATCTGCCTCTTTATATGCAGTGGCTAGATTTAAACTATTGAATCTTTTAATTTTTCCGACGTTGTCCATGTGTGTATGTTTGTGAGAGTATCTGTGTGTAGTAAAATAGTAAAATGTGTAACATCTAATATAAGCTTATATATATATATATATATATATATATATATATATATATATATATATATATATATATATATATACACATATCCCGTGAGGGATCGATGCTAAATGTGTCGAAATATTTACCCTGATTAATAATTCTCGTATATTCCATCTTCCGTCATTCATTTGTCATAATATATATATATATATATATATATATATATATATATATATATATATATATATATATATATATATATATATATATAGTAAATTAAAAAGAGCAAGCGCAAAAGACTCAACAACGCGAGGACGTGATATATGTAATGTGTTAGCAGACGCTCAAAGAAGGAAAGAAAGATGGTTTAACGTTTCGAGCAACGCTCTTCTTCAAAAAAGAAAAAAAAATACGATACAAAGGAAGACGGAGCGAAAATATCCCCAAACATTCACATGTGGTTACATTTTGAAATATATATATATATATAGCATGTTGTATTCGTGGATGTCATGTTGCCAATTTATCTAATGAAAACACACGCACTATATATGTGGCTTCCACCTGCTTGAGCTTTCTTTCATATGTTCTTTCGTCACACTTCTGTAACCACATCAGGGATCCTTTGCTTTCTTCTTTCTTTTCTGTGTCGCTCCTTCCTAACGATCTGCCATTTTGTATTCCTGTTGTATGTGTCTTTATTTCGCATGTGTATATCCTTGTGTGTGCCTATGTTTAGTAAGTATGTGTGTACGAATGTTTATGGAACCTGCATTATCAAATATCCCCTGTTTATTCACGTTCGCTTAATTTAATTTAATTTGTTTTTTATTTACTTATTCGTTTCTTTTTTGTATTAATCTAATTTGTATTAATCTAATTTTTGTATTAATATAATTTTGTATTAATCTAATTTCAAGCGTCATAAAACACAGCAAAGTAAAAATATCCGCCGATGACTCTAACCTCCATAAGATTATCAACGGAGAAGACCAAACTGAATTCCAGTTTGATCTAGATTTTGGAAGTTAATGAGCAGACAAAAACAAAATGCAACTAAACGAGAGATAATTTGAGCTGATGTATTTTGGAAGAAAGACTATGCTAAAACAACCATATTCTCTTCCTACAGCATCTAATAATATCAGAGACCTAGGAGTAACTGTTGACAACAATCTCATATATATATATATGCATACATATGTATGTGTATGTTTGTGTGTTTCTCTGCGTGTGCGTGTGTGCATAGAATTGAACACGTTCCTCAGGGCCACTTCTTAGAAAGTTGCAAATTTTCTCGACGTTACCACAGAAGCCCATAAACTGAGGACAGCCGCTAACCGAGGATCTGCAGGTCAAGTTTTTATGTTATATCTCTAATCTACAGTGAATCTTCTGAGAAGTTTTTCTACGCTAAAATATTTACAGGGAGTAAAGCGTACACAGAGCTGCACTCACGGATGAAAGAGAACAGCTTCTCTCACATTGGCCTAGCTAATGCATAAACGCGTGTAAAAACGTGAATGGGTTCACACATGTGTAACTCCGAATGTAAAACTTGATAATGAATTCCCACGAAAGCAATGGTACAGGGCTCGTGATTTCTCTTAAAAGAAATTACATCCTCTCTTCGACTTACGAAAGAGTTCCGTTCCTACTGATAGGTCGTAAGTCAATCTGGTCGTATGTCGGATTTATATTCTTCAACACTATTTTCATTCAAACGCAACTGACGCTTGAAAGTGACTGAGTGAGTGACAGTGGCAAGCACTGGATGCCTGAGTTGTAGGGACGCCTGCGTTGCCAGATGCTGCTGTAATTATCCTACGTGAAGCTGCCGAACGTTCCAACATCGCTTTATTTCTTTCCTTAATTTTGGTGGTCGTAAGTGCCCATAGTCGTAAGTCACGCAGGTGGTAAGTCGAGGAGGTGTATTTATCGAGTCACGTGGTCTTGAAAATCCATTCTCCTATTCTTGTATATATCAGCCAATTTGAGCTGATATATAAATATACGTACATACATACATACATACATACATACATACATATATGCGTTTGCAATCCACGAACAAGAAATATCAACCAAATACCTGATGCACAAAAGAGATAGAGATGCAAGAAAATCAGTAAAATGTGACAACCGATGCAGACTTTGTGGAGTTAACACTGAAGATATTGTCCACATCATAAGCAGTTGTCCGAAAATGTCATCACGGTATCATCTACCGATGAGACATGATGTTGTAGCTAGGGCACCGTATAAGGAAATCCGTCGGAAGTATAATCCTGACAACAAAGAAATAAAAACCCACAATATGCCAGAAACCATAGCCACTCATAATAGGAAGTAATACTGGTAGAATATCCCAGTGAAGACTCCAATAAAATGTAAGCACAATAGACCTGATATAATGATTTGGGATAGAGAAGAGAAACTCTGTACAGTTGCGGAAATCAGCTGCCCGGCGGATGATAACATGCAGATGAAAATCTGTTAAAGGAGAACACCTATTTTGAACTATTGAAAAATTTGAAGTTACTCTATCCAGGTTACAAGTTTAGGTTTATACCCGTAATTATTGGGGCCCTGGGATATGTAACACACTGCTTAAATAACAATCTTCAAAAATTTGGCTTCGCAAAACCAGAAAGGGGAAAGCTAATTCGGAGACAACAGATTCAGTCCATCACTGGAATTATAAAAATCTGCAAAACTTTCCAGAAGTTTGTCATTTAAATAGACAGGGGTTGAACAAAATAAGGAAAACACCTTAAAATTTCAAATGAATTTATTTTGATATGGAGTAGGACCGCATTTGACGGCAATTACAGCTTGAATTCTACGAGGTATGGACTCGTACAAAGTTTGAATAGTCACCAAAGGAATTTTTGTTCATTCTTTAGCTAAAAAAGTCTCCCGTTCTTGTAGTGATGATGGTGGATGATATCGACTTCTTGTTTTTCTAAAATGCACCATAAATGTTCAGTAATATTGATATCTGGGGACTGTGGTGGCCAGATACGTTGTTCAGCTTCACTAGAATGTTCCTTGTGTCATTCGGTAACACCTTTAGCTGTGTGAATTGGTGCATTATCATCCTGAAAGATTGCGTTTCCCTCTGGAATCATATCCGAAGCCATAGGATGAATTTGATTAGATAAAATTCTTAAATTCTCTGGAGTATTAATTCTGTCATTAAGGGAAACCGTTGGGGCGGCAGATTTCCAAGATATAGCAGCTACCAAATCATCAAAGGCTCTCCTCCATGTTTAAAAGTTGGAAGAAGACAGTATGGGTCAAATGTTTCTTTTGGGTGTCTCCACACGTATACTTGGCCGGTGGGCGGAAATATGGTAAAGAATAATTCCTCCGAGAAAATAACATCTTCCACTGTTCTTGGGATCAATTCTGTAGGTTTTTACTCCACACTAAACGCTTTGCAACTTTTGTTATGGAAGTAGTGGTTTCTTGATTGTAGGCCTCACGTGAAATCCGGCTTTCTGCTGCTCCTGGCGAGCAGTTTTTGTGGAAACAGGTTTCTCGAGGTGGTCATTAAGCTCTGCAGTAATTTTGGGAGCCCTACTTTTGTGATCCTTTCTAACAATTCGCGTAAGAGTCCGATGGAGTAAGAGTCCCCATACGAGCACCAAAAATTTGACCTGTTTGAAAGTTCGAAACATCTGTCATTTTAATGAATTTTAATTACCTTTCTCGGATGTCGTCTGAAAAGTAACAGCAATTTTAGCAAAACATATTAAGCAACACTAATAAGAAATAAAAAAAACATAAAAATAAACAAGCTTTTGACTGTTTTACAGATATTTCAAAATTATGATGCTATGATGCTAGGTGTTTCCAATATTTTGCCCTACTCCTCTATATAAGCACGTCTAGATATGTAACTATATGCATGAGAATAGATACCTTAAAGGTACAAATCTACACATAAATGCATACATACATACATAAATACTTACATACACACGTACATACATGCATGCATACATACATACATACATACATACATATTATAGTACATTAATATATATCATAATACATATACACACACACACACACACACACATATATATATATATATATATGTATATATATATATATATATATATATATATATATGTATATATATATATATATATATATATATATATATATATATATATATATATATATATATATATATATATATATATATATATATATATATATATCCAAGGTTTCAAATTTGTAAATTTAAAAACGGTAGAGACTTTCAACACGATCGATTTTTATTCCATTTATTTAATTATTTACCATTCGATGTCAACATTTCTGTGCTCAACTCTATCCAGCGATCAGTCGCTGAATAGAGTAAACAATGAGAACGATCCTTAAGGAATCTAATCAATGATCCTTTGGGGTGATGTCTTATGCTATATTGGTAACGATTGCACAATTTACTGGAAAATTATAATATATATATATATATATATATATATATGTTGTTGTACTTGGGGATGGTCATATTGCCAG
>NC_142938.1:82971668-82979168 GCF_046866305.1 Octopus bimaculoides | reverse complement strand
CGTCTAATTCTCTTACTTCATTGGTTTTTCCTAGTGTGATGTTGCTACTCTTAACTAGTTTTTCTCTTTTCAGGGTTGCCTTGGCACATTTTCCTAATCGAAATTTCATATGTATTTCCTTGGTAAATCCATGTACTGTCTGTAGTAGTGTTTCCAGCTCTTTATCAATTCTAGAGTATAATTTTAGGTCATCTATATATAAAAGGTAGCTGATTGTTTTGCCGTAATATTTTTATCCGCATCCAGTTCTATTTAGCAATTCAGTTAAAGGTGTGAGTGCCAGGCAGAACAGGAGTGGAGAGAGCGTGCTTCCCTGGATTATTCCTCTTCTAATGGAAATGGCTTTCGTTTTCACGAGTCCCTTTTTTGTTTGGAGTTGTAGCACTGTCTGCCATTTATTCAGAGTGCCTTATGTATTTTATAATAATTGGTGCCACCTTGTTTATGGCTAGTGTTTCGAGGATCCACGTGTGGAGAACACTGTCGAAAGACTTTCTGTAGTCGATCCAGGGCATACTGAGGCCTTTCTTCTTTCTGCGGCTGTCTTCAGTTATAGCTTTATTGATCATTAATTGATCTTTACAGCCGTATAAGCCCTTGCAGCATCCCTTCTGCTCTTCTGGAAACAAGTTGTTATTGTCCAGGGGCTTACTCAATCTCCGCGATATTATTGCAATAAAGGCTTTGTAGATTGTAGGGAGACAGGTTATAGGTCTGTAGTTTTGTGGTTTCTCCGATTCCGTGGATTTGGGAATTAAGATGGTGTTTTTCCCTTTCGTGAGCCATTCAGGCATTGTCTCTGGCTCTGGTAGTATGTTGTTAAAGTTTTCAGCCAGCTTTTTGTGCGTTCCTGTCAGGTATGTTAACCAGAAGTTGGGGATCTTGTCGTGCCCAGGTGCCTTCCAGTTGCTTAGTCTTTGCAGTGCCTGGGTGACCTCTTTAGTTGTTATAGGGGTCCAGAGTTACTCAGGTTCTAAGTTCGTTGTTTTAATGGTCCTTTTCTTAGGTTGTTGCTTCACCAACCATATTTCTTTCCAAAATTCTTCTACTTCTTCTGCTGATGGTGCTGCAGTAATGTCTATTTTATTTTTACCCAGTTCTTGCTAGAATTTTTGGGGTTGGATTTGAACTGTTTGTTTTGTTCAAAAAAACTGGCGGATCCTTTGTGCTTTGGCCAGGATATCTTGCTTTAGTTTAATATTATTATTATTATTGTTTTATGTTTGACTTTTGTTTTGCATTTGTACAAGTTGGATCCAAGTCTCACCCAGAGACCTCAAGAGACAACAAGTTAGAAGTTCATGTAGGTGTTATGCCTAGGGTACCATATATTTGGATTTGTACATAGTGTCGTTTTAACATTATTATTATTATTATTGTTATTATTATTATTATTATTATTATTATTATTATTATTATTATTATTATTATTATTATTATTATTATTATTATTATTATTATTATTATTATTTTTATTTTTATTATTATTATTATTATTATTGTTCAGTAGTTTTATTTTTATAACGTGCTTTCACTTCACTACCGAGCGCAGCTCTGTGCGCCTTGGGTATGTGCTGTGGTTTCCTGTGGTGCTCTTATGTTTACTGTATTAAAAGTGTTTTGCGTAGAATGTGTGCAGTACCCAGTAGTGCAATTTTCTGTATGTTATATATATTTGTAAGTCCTGGTACTTTTGTTATGTATTTATCTGTATTATTATTATTATTATTATTATTATTATTATTATTATTATTATTATTATTATTACTATTATTATTATTATTATTATTATTATTATTATTATTATTATTATTATTATTATTATTATTATTATTATTATTATTATTATTATTATTATTGTTCAGTAGTTTTATTTTTATAACGTGCTTTCATGAAGAAATGGAAAAACTGGGCAGTCAGAGATAATATGATTTATTGTTTCTTGTCCATCTCCACATATTCTACAGTTACTTGTTATATTTCTTTTCATTATGTGTTTTTGGTAATTTCTGGTGGCGAGGCTCTGGTCTTGTGCAGCAATTAAAAATCCTTCAGTCTCTGCTTTGAGTCCTGATTATTATTATTATTATTATTATTATTATTATTATTATTATTATTATTACTATTATTATTATTATTATTATTATTATTACTATTATTACTATTATTATTATTATTACTATTATTATTATTATTATTATTACTATTATTATTATTATTATTATTATTATTATTACTATTATTATTATTATTATTATTATTACTATTATTATTATTATTATTATTATTATTATTATTATTATTATTATTATTATTATTATTATTATTATTATTATCATTATTATAATTATCATTATCGTCATCATCATTATCATCCTCCTCCTCCACCTCATTATTATTATTATTATAATTATCATTTAAAAAATTTATTACTATTATTATTATTATTATTCAGTAGTTTTATTTTTATAACGTGCTTTCACTTCACTACCGAGCGCAGCTCTGTGCGCCTTGGGTATGTGCTGTGGTTTGCTGTGGTGCTCTTATGTTTACTGTATTGAAAGTGTTTTGCGTAGAATGTGTGCAGTACCCAGTAGTGCAATTTTCTGTATGTTATATATATTTGTAAGTCCTGGTGTTTTTGTTATGTATTTGTCTGAATATTTTTTTATTATACCTAAGGCACCTACTATGATAGGAATTGTTTCTGTTTTTAGATTCCACATTCGAGTTATCTCTATTTCCAGGTCTTTGTATTTTGAAAGTTTTTCCATTTCTTTTAGAGAAACGTTGTCATCTGCTGGTATTGAAACATCAATTAGAAGGCATTTTTTCCTTCATGATCTTTGACAACTATATCTGGTCTATTTGCCTTAATTTCTCTATCTGTGTGTATTGGCATATCCCAGAGTATGGTTGCTTTCTCGTTTTCTGTGACCTTTTCTGGCGTGTGTTTATACCATCTTTTTTCTGTTGCTATTCCATAATGTTGGCATAGCTTCCAGTGTATATAGGTCCCAGCTCTGTCGTGTCTGTGAATATATTCCTTCTTAGCCAGGACTGGGCAGCCAGAGATAATATGATTTATTGTTTCTTGTCGATCTCCACATATTCTACAGTTACTTGTTATATTTCTTTTCATTATGTGTTTTTGGTAATTTCTGGTGGCGAGGCTTTGGTCTTGTGCAGCAATTAAAAATCCTTCAGTCTCTGCTTTGAGTCCTGAGCTTCTCAGCCATTGCTGGGATTTTTCTCTGTCTATTTCTTTCGCATTTAGTTTAGCCCAGTATTTACCATGTAGGGGCTTTTCTTGCCATCGTTTTATCATGGTCCGTTGCTGTTCTAGTTTTAGTTTGGATTTCATTTGTTTTATAGCTTTTGTTGTTTCTTCTTCTTCTTCTTCGTATTTGTTAGGTAGATTGATTTCTTGTTTGTATTTGTCAGCTTCCGTAAATACTGAAAACAGTTTTTTGTTTTGCTCGTGTTTTGTGGCTATTTGTATTAGTTTCCCTTGCTTCTGGAGTAGGTATTTTTGCAGTCCTATGGTGGTTATTTTATAATAGTTTTCTAGCTGTATAAGACCCCTGCCACATTCTGTGCGTTGTATATATAGCCTTTCTTTGTCAGATTTTGGGTGGTGCATCCTATATCCTGTCATTATTTTTCTTGTTTTCCTGTCTATTTTACATAGTTCGTTTAGTGTCCAGTTAAGGATGTTGTAGCTGTAGCTTATAACTGGGACAGCTAAAGTGTTGATACCCATTATCTTGTTTTTAGCATTGAGCTCTGTTTTTAGTATTGATCTAACTCGTCTATAGTACTCTTTCTTTATTTTTTCTTTCATTTGTGTATGTTGTATCCTATCTAGTTCATTGACTCCTAAATACTTATATGGTTGGCTTTCGTCTAGTTCTCTTATTTCATTGGCTTTATCTAGTGTTATATTGCTACTTTTAACTAATTTTCCTCTTTTCAGGGTTGCTTTGCCACATTTTTCTAATCCGAATTTCATTTCTATTTCCTTGGTAAAGCCGTGTACTGTCTGTAGTAGTGTTTCTAGCTCTTTGTCGTTTTTTGCATATAATTTTAGGTCATCCATATATAGAAGGTGGCTGACTGTTTTTCCATAGCATTTGTAACCGCATCCAGTTCTATTTAGCAATTCTGTTAAAGGTGTGAGTGCCAGGCAGAACAGGAGTGGAGAGAGCGTGTCTCCCTGGAATATTCCTCTTCTAATGGGGATGGCTTTCGTTTTCACAAGTCCCTCTTTTGTTTGGAGCTGTAGCACTGTCTGCCATTTGTTCATTGAGTGCTCTATGTATTTTATGATAATTGGTGCCACCTTGTTTATGGCTAGTGTTTCCAGAATCCACGTGTGGGGAACACTGTCGAAAGCCTTTTGGTAGTCCACCCAGGCCATACTGAGGCCTTTCTTCTTTCTGCGGCTGTCTTCAGTTATGGCTTTATTGATCAATAATTGATCTTTACAGCCGTATGAGCCCTTGCAGCATCCCTTCTGCTCTTCTGGAAACAGGTTGTTATTTTCCAGGTGTTTACTCACTCTCTGCGATATTATTGCAGTAAAGGCTTTGTAGATCGTAGGGAGACAGGTTATAGGTCTATAGTTTTGTGGTTTCTCCGTTTCCGTGGATTTGGGGATTAAGATGGTTTTCCCTTTTGTGAGCCATTCAGGCATTGTTTCTGGATCTGCTATTATGTTGTTAAAGTTTTCTGCCAGCTTTTTATGCATTGCTGGCAGGTGTTTTAACCAGAAATTGGGGATCTTGTCGTGTCCAGGTGCTTTCCAGTTGCTTAGTCTTTGCAGTGTCTGGGTGACCTCTTCAGTTGTTATAGGGGCCCAGAGTTGCTCAGGTGCTAAGTTCGTTGTTTTAATGGTCCTTTTTTGGGGTTGTTGCTTCACCGACCATATTTGTTTCCAGAATTTCTCTAGTTCTTCTGCTGTTGGTGCTGAAGTAATGTTTTCGTAGGGTACCGGTTCGTTTATTTCTGTTGTCAGATTGTTTTGCACGTTCATATCTTCGTATTTTTTTCTCAACAAGCTTACAGTACGTACTTCTCGGTTGTTATTCTTGGATGAAATAATACCGGTGTTATTTAATATGTTTGTAATTTTTTTGTACATGGTGTTTTGGGGTTCGGAGATGGTCTGATTTTGATGTAACACGTGTGTTTACGATCGCTGTGCGGGTAGTGGAGGTATCAAGTTAAAATACATCATTATATTTGTAAAAATAGAGATACATTTCAATGAGTATTACTTACTCGGATATAGTCCAACCCTTTGTCAGCTATTTTTTGTATATGGTGTTTGGGTTTGGAGATGGTCTGTATTTTGATGTAACACGTGTGTTTACGATCGCTGTTCGGGTAGTGGAGGTATCAAGTTAAAATACATCATTATATTTGGAAAAATAGGAATAAATTTCAATGAGTATTACTTATTATTATTATTATTATTATTATTATTATTATTATTATTACTATTATTACTATTATTATTATTTTATGTTTGACTTTTGTTTTGCATTTGTACAAGTTGGATCCAAGTCTCACCCAGAGACCTCAAGAGACAACAAGTTAGAAGTTCATGTAGGTGTTATGCCTAGGGTACCATATATTTGGACTTGTACAGTTTTGTTCAAGTGAATGTTTAAGAAACCATAACAAAATTATGTGTTTGCTTTAAAATTTGAGATCACATAGACAGTATTTTACGTAGGATATGGGCAGTTCCCATGAGCACTATCTTTTGAACTTCAGCCATTTTGGGGTTTCCTGGTATCTGAGCTAGGTAGTAATCAGCCCGTTTCCCAGGGCACCTATGACAATAGGTATTGTTTTCGTCTTCAGATTCCACATTTTGCTAATTTCTATTTCAAGATCTTTATATTTGCTCAGTTTTTGGTAGGTCTTGACAGATACGTTTATATCGATTGGGACAGTCATATCAATGAGGAGGCATGATTTTTGTCTGAAGTCTTTCAGTATGATGGCTGGCCTATTTGCGCCTATCTTTCTGTCAGTTTGAATGGTGAAGTTCCAGAGGAGTGCAATGTGATCATTTTCAAGTACTGGGGGTGGTTTGTGTTCCCACCAGATTTTATCATGGGGCAAGTCCAGGTTTTTGCATATTACCCAGTGAATATATTGTGCAGCTCTATCATGCCTGTTGAGATACTCTGTAGGCGCAAGCAGACTGCACATGGAGACAACATGATCGATGGTCTCATTTTGTTGTTGGCATATACGACATAATGGGGAGCTGCCGTTCTTTAATATGTTAGCCTGGTAGTTCTTTGTAGGTAAGCATTGATCTTGGGCTGCTATGATAAACCCCTCTGTTTCTGATTTCAAGCCAGAGGCCATTAACCATTGGTGGGTAAGGGCTTTGTTAATATCTGCATTATTCGCTCTCTTTGGGTATTTGCCATTGAGAGGTTTTCCATGCCATTTTTCAGTCATAATATCTAAGGCAGCAATTTTAGCACGGGTTTTCAAGCGCTTAGCTTTTTCTGCAGGTGTTTCTAGTTCGTCAAATTCTTGAATTTGTTGCAATTGGAATTCACTTAGATATTCCTTTGCCTGTTTTGTTACTGAGTAATATGCTTTCTTGCTTTCATGTTTTAAGACAAGTTTTAGCATCCAGTCCTCAGAGTTTTTCAGATAGGTGTCTAGGCCAATTGTGGCTACCTTCATTGATAATGCAAGCTGTAGAAGTCCTCGGCCTCCCTCTTTTCTTGGCAGATAAAGACGTTCTATATCTGCCTTAGGGTGGTGCATTCTATGCATTGTCAACAGTTTTCGTATTTTTCTGACAAAATTACATATTTCAGTAATTGACCAGTTAACGATATTGAAACTGTAAGTCACGACTGGTATTATTATTATTATTATTATTATTATTATTATTATTATTATTATTATTATTATTATTATTATTATTATTATTATTATTATTATTATTATTATTATTATTTATTGCCTTTGCACAACGTCTAACACTGGAGATGTACTTCATTTCGAACACCTTTCAGAGTATTTGAGCGATTCCAAAATTGCTGTTTTCTGCAAGTGATCCCCCTTGTTGCAGCCCCTATTTGTTCCACCTACTCCTCGAGATTTTTGCTAACTGTTTCCAGGGCCCCGACAATTAGTGGTACTACTGCTGCCTTTTTCATCGACCACAACTGCTTAACTTCCCAAGCCAACCTGCCATATCTCTCGACTTTTCTTTCTTCCTTATCGCATAGCTTGTTGTCAGCTGCGCATGCTACATCTATGATCCAGCATAGTTTATTTTCGTTCTTACTTAACATTATGTCCGGCTTCTTATTCTCAATCTCATGGTCACACTGACCATTAGATTGAGAATATAAAATCCCATAGGATCTTTGCATTTCTATTTTTGACGATGCTTCAGATATGTGATCGTACCAATTTTTTGCTCTGTCAAGTTCACACTTGCTGCAAAATGTCCAA